>NC_091968.1:5151515-5454545 GCF_036711975.1 Onthophagus taurus | reverse complement strand
CTGGTCAAAATCAGATGTATAAATAGAGAACAATAGTGGCCCCAAAATGGACCCCTGAGTGACTCCACGAGTAACAGACAGAGCGCTCGACACTTGACTATTAATCTTCACAACCTGAGACCTGTCCGACAAAAATGACTTTATCAAAATTGCAGCTTGATTTCCAAGACCAAAATAATTAAGTTTAGATGCAAGTATATTATGATTTATTGTATCAAATGCTTTGGTGAAGTCCAACGATAACAAAAGTGCGGCTTGCCCGGCCTCTCTAGAAGCAAATACATCATCAGTAAGGTTCAATAAAGCTGTTGCGCAGCTGAAACCCGAACGAAACCCAGATTGTTGATCTGGCAGTATACTATATCTTTCGCAGTGTGCTCTAAGTTGCTTTTCCAAGACTCTCTCTAAAAATTTTTGACATTACTGGGAGGATACTGATCGGTCTGAAATCCCTTAGGGCAGAAAGGGAAGATACTTTAGGTAATGCAATTACTTCAGCCATTTTCCAGGCATCCGGAAAAACTGATTGATGAACAGCAGCGTTTATTACGTGAGTAATATAAGGAATGAGAAAAGGGGTACACAAGTCAATCATCCAGATTGAGATACCATCAGAACCCACCGCTGCAGTTTTAATGTTATTAATTATTATAGATACTTCATGTTCATCAACAGGCATAAAAGCTTGCATTATCTGCACTCTAGGGTTTACATTATTTTGATAAAATATGGGTAATTCGGGATCAGTCTGGATATAAAGTGAAGAATCACCGTGAACAAAATAATTATTTAAATCGTTTGGAAGAAAAATGTTAGGCACTTTGTTATCGATTTTTTTATTTATATTTAGAAGTTTAATCTTTCTCCAAAGAGCCTTTGGATCTTTACTACGTAAGGCGTAATCATAGTATGCCTTCTTTTCAGCCCGCACTTATTGATCAAGGGACCGATGAAAAACAATAACACCTGAGTCCATCAGGTGCATTGACTCGGTTTCCTTTGGTAAACCGCTTATTATTTATGATTTAGTACTTCATTTTTTTTATATATGTATAATTCATTTTTTTAACTTTTTTTTTACCTGATATTTTCTTTTGTAATTGTAAATTGTACTCTTTTTTTTTTTTGTTCACCAATAAATATATATTATTATTATTATTATTATCATCATGAAATAAAAAACAATTTAAAGCCAATTTACTTAGTAATCAAGGTTTTGAACATCATTTCTTCAAATCTTCAAATTTCGGAGTTATGATTTTTTGATTGCAACCTTGCATAACCTTAAACGTAAATCTAAAAAAACTGCGATTTTTACACTTCAAATGGATTAATTTATTTATTTTCTCTCTACCGGTTTCGCCACGTTAATCGTAGCATCATCAGGAAATTTCGTCAAATGTTCACAAAAGATTTTTAAGATAGATGATGTTGAGCGTTTCTTTATTTGTTTTTATTTTCAAAATTTCACTAAAATCTTGGAAAATCGAGATTAGATAGTTAGCCCCCAATTAGATAGGATTTTACATGTATAGTATTTTGATTATAACAAGAGAACCAGTCAACCGATTTCGATAAACAATGTCTCATTCGAAAGCTCAATCCTTGGCCAATACGAAAGTGGAAATGTCCGATTCGAAATCTCTCTCGAATTCCGCTAAAACACCAAAATAATGCGAAGCTACACGAAAATAACACAAAAATGACCTTTTTTAAGTGGTGATAATACGTAAACGATGTACCCGATGATCAAGATCTACACGTCATTCGATTCGTCATAGTTTCTTCTATCGAAATCACAAAATGCCCGATTTCAATTCTCTCCCGTTAACCTTGTACAGCCCACGGAATGACACCGTGTTCAAGATTAGGAGCCTCTCTTAAAAATTGATGATTTTTTTATTAATCGATAGAAAATGAGTCAAAAGAGGCGTTAATGATAAAAAAAAGTGCGGAAAAGTGTAGTACTTACCGAAAAATCACTTTAAAGTTGCGATTTGACGTTTCTTTTACGAAGTTAAAAGCAATGTTAAATATGCATTTTCGTATTAAATCCTAACGTCAAATTGTTTAATTTATACCCACGCACAAAATAAAAACTTATTTTCACTAAACTTATTGAGATTACAACATATTTTCGGAAGAAAACCTTATTTCTTAGGCTATCAATGCATAACGACAATTACCACATTTGGTAGAAACAATTCTGTCGTTAGATAGAATTGTTTCTACCAAATGTGTGTTAATAGATTGTGTATCAATTGATTTGTCAAACGACTGAAATATCTTTATGTTGTAAATATAAATGATAAATAAGTATAGTAGCTTATTTAATAGTAGTTTACTTAAATTAAAATAGTTATTAAAAAAGACATGTGTATACATGGTTACAAAATAAAAATAAATAAATAACTCGTGTGACGATAGCAACAAACCATCCAACAACAAACTTTTACCCGTAATTTCCTATCTATTTTATTAGCTGATATCTTTCTTATTATTAGAGATAGCGGAAAACTAAATGCGCCATTTGAAAGCTTGCTTCTTTCTCTGTGAAATCGTCGGTCCTTGTTTGCCGATATGTTGATATTAAGATCAATAAAATATGAAGAACACCGCTCTGTACGTAAAATAGCTTAACATTACCAAACTTCAAGCACCTTGTGCAATTGTTATCAAAACGAATTTTAAAAAACTGTATTCACAATCAGAAAGAACGCTCTTTCAAATATCTTAATTCGGGTTTTGTCGGTCAATATCTATTAGCATCATGGTTAAATCACCTTTAATATACATCTCTATACACAGAAATGTTTAATTGCTCTACGTCTAAACAACTTTCTTGTTTGATATGAGGAAAACTATAGAAGTATATCTTGAAGTTATAGACTTGCACAAGGACGTTTTTGGTCAAAAAATTACCAAATTCACACGTTTTAGCTACTTTTAAACATTGTTGGGATCAATAACTTTCTTATATCACCAGGAAAAAACTCTATCACCAAGCAGCGATAGCCGCGTGTTATACACCATTAGAAAGAGCAGAAAATTGTAGATAAGATAGATCTATACTTCTATAGTTTTCCCCCTATCAAATAAGAATAGTAATTAAGTATTTTTGCGAGTAGGGATGTATATTAAGGGCGATTTAAGCATGACGCCGATAGATATTTACCAACGAAAACCCGAATTAAGATAACTTAAAGAGCGCTCTTTCTGAGTGTGATAATAGTTTTTTAAAATTCGGTTTGATAACAATTGCACAAAGGCTTGAAGTTTGGTAATTTTAAGCTATTTATTTAATCTAAGTACAGAGCCACCGCTTTGTACTTTAAGTACAGATTGATCTTAGTATTAACTTATCGACAGGCAAAAACCGGTTTTAGATAGAGAAAGATTAAGCTTTTAAATGGCGCATTTAGTTTTTCGCTAACTCTAATGATAAGAAAGATATCATCTAAGAAAGTTGATAGAAAATTACGGATACAAGTTTGTTGCTGGAAAGTTTGTTGCTATCGGACAAATGTGGAGGAGGCTGGAAACTATAATTCGTAAACATAAAACTAAAGAAAATTTCAATATTTTTAAGCACCACATAAATTATGGAGGAGTTGAGCTTTTACATCGGTATAACAAATTATAAAAATAATAATAACTATCTACTTATAAATGAACAAGTTCAACTTTTCCATAAACCCATCTTGGTATAATTTTACAATATACATGTTGCTTAAAAATCGTTAATCTTGCTTTTCTCGATGTAAAATCGCCCAAATAAGAATTTTGTGTAGAAATTAGATTTTGAGTTAGATTAATTTACGTTTGAACTAGCGAGAATTTCCCAAATGTCGGATTAGATATGCAGAAGGGTGTAGGTCAAATATAAACATCAGCTATAAAAATAAGAATAAGTATTTATAGGAACTCAATCTGTTTTTACAATTGATGACTATTGTTTATTCTGTGCTTAGCGTTACCCAGGTTGCACTACGAGGAAGTGAACAGAGACGCAAACCAAAAATAAAGTATAACTAGATATACTTTATAATTTGTAACAAAAAATTTAAGCTTCCTCCAGGTACCGTTGCTCAGCTGGCTTCATAGGGTCGTACTTACATAATCGCAGCTATTCGATAAAATTCCGCCGCCTTATCAAGCTTCTTCGCTGTGCACGATTTGTGGAAAATATATCTGGCAAGATTCCCTGGGAGATGACTTTTAGTACGGCCAGATGTTGATATACTACTTTTCGCATGAGGCCAGGTGGATTCGATGGATTTGTAACTTAAAATATGCAAAAAAGTTACCTTTTCGAAACGATACAACCTTACCGCACTTCCTTCTTTTTTGTTTCCGAGTGGAAACGTGCTCATTGCACACCCACCAGTACCCATCAATTGCATTTCTACCTTAATCTTTTGAATTTCTCCAAAATAATTTTGATTAAAACACAAAAAACGAATTAATTAAACACATCAATTATCTGCTTAACTAATTGACCAATTTTAGTCATCAACATCTCGATCGAAAGTATGATCTACAATGAATGCAAAGGTGGAAATGCCCGATTTCAAAATTTACTAATTACCTGCGTACAGCTATTGAAATGACCCCGAGAATCTAACGACTAGAAGTCTAGCCCCCAATGTAAAAAAATTAATTTAAACTAAATCGACTATAATAAGAGAACGGTTTGACGGATTTTAATGTTTTATATCTCAATCGATAGCTTTCGCCTGGCTGAATGCAGTTGTTGAAATGCCCGATTCGAAGTATTTAAGAATTTTGATTAAAACACAAAAAACGAATTAATCATACACATCAATTATCTCCTTAATTAATTGATCAATTTTAGTCGTCAACGTCTCGATCGAAAGTATGAACCACAACGCATGCGAAGGCGGAAATGCCCGATCTCAAAATTTACTAATTACCTACGTACGGTTATTTAAATGACTGAAAAAATTAATTTGATTAAATTCGCTATAACTAAAGAACGGTTTGACCAATTTTAATCTTTTATATCTCAAACGAAAACATGCGTCTGGCTGAATAATTATGTCGAAATGGCCGATTCGAAATATTTAAGAATTTTGAATAAAACAAAAAAAATTAATTAATCAAATAAGTAAATTATCTCATTTATTATTTGACCAATTTTAGTCAATATCATCTCGATCGAAAGTACGATTCACGGTGAATGCAATGATGTAAATGCCCGATCTCAAAATTCGCTGATTAAATGCGTACAGTTGTTTAAACAACTCAGTGAGTGGTCTGATTTTGTCTATCACATTCTTCAACATGTTTATTTTTATTGTCACTTATGCATTCTTTATGGAATATTCGGAAAACATTTTAACTTTTGTAATGAAGACAAAAATATATTATACAATTTGAAGGAAAAGTTGGAAAAGTTTAAGAAAAATTGAATATAATAGAAAATTTTAAAAGAATTGTAAAAATTTAAAGAAATGTAAATTAGCACCTTGCCCCTGAAAACGTTATTTATATTTCAATATAAACAACAGAGTTATGGGTTGGGGCGCTTTTTGTATGAAACTATATACAGCTTAAAATATAAAATTTGAAAAAGAAGAGTAGAAAACACCTATGCGAAGTTAGCCCCCAATTTTTCTAGCCCCCAATTAGATAGGATTTTACATGTATAGTATTTTAATTATAACAAGAGAATCAGTCAACCGATTTCGATAAACAATGTCTCATTCGACCCGTGCGACGATAGCAACAAACCTCCCAGCAACAAACTTTTACCCGTAATTTCCTATCTACTTTCTTAACTGATATCTTCCTTATAATTACGGATAGCGAAAAACTAAATGCACCACTTGAAAGCTTGAATCTCTCTCTATCTAAAACCGGGGTTTCGTCTGCCGATAAGTTGATATTAAGATCAATAAAAAATGAAGAACACCGCGCTGTACTTAAAATAGCTCAAAATTACCAAACTTCAAGGCCTTGTGCAATTGTTACGAAACCGAATTTTAAAAAACTGTTATCACAGTCAGAAAGGGCGCTATACACGTTAATTTAACAACAATTATTAATTAAAGTTATACAGGATGGTCAGAAATGTGCGTCAAATTTCCGTATCTCAAAAAGGTAATTTTTTTAAATGGCAACTCTACTTTTTTCCCTCACCACCGTATTATATGCTGAAAAATCAGGAGACTTTGTGATTACATCCCATACTAGTAGAGTTACTAGTAAACATACTAGTAGACTTTAAATTTAGTTACTTTACTGTAGACTTTAAAATGCGCACACCCAATATCCGCAAAAGATTTGAGGAAACCTTAACTGGAAAGACCTGTTTAAATTTTTTAAAAACTGTGCCATTCCTTCCATCCCGCTAATTTTGACCCAACTCAATTCCAACGGCAGTTATTCCAACAAGATGGCGCGCCACCACACCTCAAGAAGCTACTAAATCAGTTTTGACACTCAGGGAATTGTTTAAAATAATTATATAAATTTGAAGTAATTAAAGTTTAAACTAATTTTTCTCGAAAATTTTCTTATGTAACCAATATTAATATTGAATCTAGAACATTCAATTCAGAAAAATATCTTCTTTTGTATTCCTTAATAAAAATGGGGGATTGCCATTTGAAAAAATATCGATTGCGTCATAACTCGTTAAACCGTTTAACGGGTAAATTATTTTTTCGTTTTTGAAACGATTTAGTTATGGTAATGCAATTATTTGACCTTATTGACAAGTGGTCTCTATAAAAGCCGCTAACCGTTAAAGGGTTAAAAATGAGGGAACAATTTTGAAATCTATACAAAAAAATTGCATAAAAGTTAAATCTTTAGACCGATTTCAGGGATTTTTCCATAAATCGTTTATAATGATTTTCACTCAGGTCGTCGTGACAGACTCTGTCACAAATGGGAGTTAACTAGAACAGAAAAATCCACAACGTTAGTAGTTTTTGGCGCAAAACGTGTTTGTGCAAGCGCATGATCGTCGCGTGTTAAGCATCACTAGAAAGAGCAAGAAATTTCCGATAAGATAGATATGGTTCTAGAGTTTTCTCCTGCTCATATAAGAAAGTTATCGACCCGAACAAGGTTTAAGAATGGCTAAAATGTGTGAATTTAGCAGTTTTTGGCCAAAAATGTACGTGTGCAACGTGTGATTGCCACGTGTTAAACATCACTAGAAAGAGCAGGAAATTTCCGATAAGATAGATATGGTTCTAGAGTTTTCTCCTGCTCATATAAGAAAGTTATCGACCCGAACAAGGTTTAAGAATGGCTAAAATGTGTGAATTTAGCAGTTTTTGGCCAAAAATGTACGTGTGCAACGTGTGATTGCCACGTGTTAAACATCACTAGAAAGAGCAGGAAATTTCCGATAAGATAGATATGGTTCTAGAGTTTTCTCCTGCTCATATAAGAAAGTTATCGACCCGAACAAGGTTTAAGAATGGCTAAAATGTGTGAATTTAGCAGTTTTTGGCCAAAAATGTACGTGTGCAACGTGTGATTGCCACGTGTTAAACATCACTAGAAAGAGCAGGAAATTTCCGATAAGATAGATATGGTTCTAGAGTTTTCTCCTGCTCATATAAGAAAGTTATCGATCCCAACAGGGTTTAAGAATGGCTAAAACGTGTGAATTTAGCAGTTTTTGGCCAAAAATGTACGTGTGCAACGTGTGATTGCCACGTGTTAAACATCACTAGAAAGAGCAGGAAATTTCCGATAAGATAGATATGGTTCTAGAGTTTTCTCCTGCTCATATAAGAAAGTTATCGACCCGAACAAGGTTTAAGAATGGCTAAAATGTGTGAATTTAGCAGTTTTTGGCCAAAAATGTACGTGTGCAACGTGTGATTGCCACGTGTTAAACATCACTAGAAAGAACAGGAAATTTCCGATAAGATAGATATGGTTCTAGAGTTTTCTCCTGCTGATATAAGAAAGTTATCGATCCCAACAGGGTTTAAGAATGGCTAAAACGTGTGAATTTTGCAGTTTTTGGCCAAAAATGTAC
The DNA here is from genome assembly GCF_036711975.1 of Onthophagus taurus. NCBI lineage: Eukaryota > Metazoa > Arthropoda > Insecta > Coleoptera > Scarabaeidae > Onthophagus > Onthophagus taurus. Next base: position 5,446,519 of record NC_091968.1, on the reverse strand, counting down.
GTGTGCAAGCGCGTGATCGCCGCGTGTTATACACCACTAGAAAGAGCAGAAAATTTTCAATAAGATAGATATGTTTCTATAGTTTTCTTCCTATCAAATAAGAAAGTTGTTTAGAGGAAGGGTATTTAAGCGTTTCTGCGTGTAGGGATGGACATTAAGGGTGATTTAAGCATGACGCCGATAGATATTGACCGACGAAAACCGGAAAACCCGGAAAAACGGATTAAGATAGCTGAAGGAGCGCTCTTTCTGACTGTGATAACAGTTTTGTAAAATTCGGTTTCGTAACAATTGCACAAGACCTTGAAGTTTGGTAATTTTGAGCTATTTTGAAGTGGAAATGGCCGATTCGAAATCTCTTTCGAATTCTGCTAAAACGCCAAAATAATGCGAAGGTACACGAAAATAACACAAAAATGACCTTTTTTTATGTAGTGATAACTCGTAAACGATGTACCCGGTGATCAAGATCTATACGTCATTCGATTCGTCATAGTTTCTTCTATCGAAATCACAAAATGCCCGATTTCAATTCTCTCCCGTTAACCTTGTACAGCCCTCGGAATGACACCGTGTTCCGTGTGGCTCGTTGTTTATGCACGTGTGAACGCCCGAAATTCTAGCCCCCAATATAAAAAAATTAATTTAAACTAAATCGACTATAATTAGAGAACAATTTGGCTGATTTTAATATTTTATATCTCAATCGAAAGTTTATGCCTGGCTAAATGCCCGATTCGAAATATTTAAGGATTTTGAATAAAACACAAAAAATTAATTAATCAAATAAGTCAATTATCTCCTGTGTTAATTGGCCAATTTTAGTCATCAACATCTCGATCGAAAGTATGATCTACAATGAATGCGAAGGTGGAAATGTCCGATTTAAAAATTTACTAATTACCTTCGTACGGTTATTTAAATGACTCCAAGTACCTACCGACTGGAAGTCTAGCACCCAATGCGAAAAAATTAATTTTGATTAAATTCGCTTTAACTAAAGAATGGTTTGACCGATTTTAATGTTATATATCTCAAATGAAAAGCTTGTGTCTGACTGAATGTAGAAGATATAAACATTAAATTAACAAGGCGTATACACGCATAACATTGTATTACATGAAACCGTAAGTGCATTTTTCTCGAAACATCCTTTTTACATCTGGTTAACACGATTCCTAAAAAACTATTCATTCGATTGACTTGAACTTTGAACTGCACTTTTAAATAGCATCTTTCTATCGTATGACTTACAGAGAAACTGATACGATATACACATTTTTTTTTTTTTGAGATAAACTTATCGATTTGAAGAACAAAATCGTTTATCTTAATTTGACTAGGCGCCATTTTGCCAATAATATTTTTTTTTGTTTAGTTCTAGTTCAAACGATAATCACAACTACATATATAGAAAAGAACATCATTTGATTTTTGAGTTTCAGATTATTTCAGGGATAGATATTGTATCAACCAGCAACTTAGACAATCCACGCACCAACTTGGTTGAGGGACAATGTAAAGATTATTTTCTATAAACAATTCTTTTTAAATAAGTAATTATATCATGAAAACATATGCAAAAGATTAAATTGAAATACCATATAATTTGGTAGCAAAAAATTCCCAAAGAAATCATTTTATTTGATACAAAAAAAGAGACTCCCCCATTAAAAAGTTTGAATTAGATTATACTAGTATTATTTGGAGTGGTTTACACTCAAATTCAAATTATTTCATGTTTTGACAATGTTGATAATTAAAGCTTTATAATTTTCAAGCACAAAATGTAAAAATTTATTGAATAGTACCGTTTTTCAAGCACAAATCCAGTGAGTAGCGTTCATATGGTTTTTATCTGTAAAAATTACACCGTTCAAATCGCGAATTTTCCCGATATGTTTTGGTCAATTAATAAAATTGAAAACGACTCACCGAATAGATGTTGTTTCCCTTGGATTTTACTTCGAAGATAAGCTGGAAAGAAAAGATAAATTAAGTTATTGTGACAAAAAAAAAAGAATTAATACGATACCTTCACATCCTTCAACATCCATAAAATACCAATCCTATGATGTCCTATATCACATCACTAATATCACCTAACACTTAGCATCAATATTTTTATCACTTAATTTAAGTAATAAGTTTTATTTTTCTAAACTACTTTATCACCCTTAAACGCCCGCATATCAACTAAAATGCGTTATTAGCGAATCAACTTCCAAACATCCCCTCCTTAATTTATTGTGGGAGGAAGGAATACTGGAGGTGAATAGACAAAAAATGTGAAGACGACGGGCCAAAGCGGTTTTAAATCGTTTTTTAGTTTTAAAACTCAACCTTTCAATAAAAAAATTACTGGTTTTCTCGAAATATTTCAAATAAAACTTACGTCATTTTACTAAAATAAAACGCACTAATCGAACTTCAATGTTTAACTAAATTCACTATAATTAGAGAACGGTTTGACGGATTTTAATGTTTTATATCTCAATCGAAAGTTTGGGGGCTAGACTTCCAGTCGGTCATTTCAATAGCTGTACGCAGGTAATTAGTAAATTTTGAAATCGAGCATTTCCACCTTCGCATTCTTTGTAGATCATACTTTCGATCGAGATGTTGATGACTAAAATTGGTCAATTAGTTAAGGAAATAATTGATGTGTTTGATTAATCGTTTTTTGTATTTTAATCAAAATCTTTAAATATTTCGAATCGAGCATTTGGACAACCGCATTCAGCCAGACACATACTTTTAATTGAGATATAAAACATTAAAATCCGTCAAACCATTCTCTAATTATAGTCGATTTAGTTGAAATTAATTTTTTTATATTGGGGGCTAGACTTTCGGGCGTTCATAAGTGCGTAAACAACGAGCCGAACACGGTGTCATTCCGTGGATTGTACAAGGTTAACGGGAGAGAATTGAAATCGGAAATGTGATTTCGATAGAAGAAACTATGACGAATCGAATGACGTATAGATCTTGATCATCGGGTACATCGTTTACGAGTTATCACCACTTAAAAAAGGTCATTTTTGTGTTATTTTCGTGTACCTTCGCATTATTTTGGCGTTTTAGCGGAATTCGAGAGAGATTTCGAATCGGGCATTTCCACTTTCGTATTGACCTTTCGAATGAGACATTGTTTATCGAAATCGGTTGACTGGTTCTCTTGTTATAATCAAAATACTATACATGTAAAATCCTATCTAATTAGGGGCTAGAAAAATTGGGGGCTAACTTCGCATAGGTAAAGAAATTACATTAAGTTAAGGCGTCATGTACTTTGCCGCTGAGTTATTATTTTTATTTGGAAACCGGTTTATGAATAAATGGTTTCGGAGAACAATGATGAACAGTTGTCGTAGGTCTCAGATTTGAAAAAGTTTCGCGTAAAGAAATTAATAAAGGAAAAGTGTCAATAGCGTTATAAATTTTTGTAAAAAATTCACCTGGAAGATGCAGAGGTTGACCATAAACCAGCTCTATAGACGATCATCCAAGATCTTCTTTTAGGGAGGAACGTAGGCCTAAAAGAACTAGTGGAAGTTCGTGTTTCCAACGGTCTGTATTACCTCTTGCAATAAGAGCTGTTTTTAAAGATCTGTGAAATCTCTCCAGAATACCGTTGCTTTGGTAGATGTATGAATTTGATTTGAACCGAAAAATGTATTAAATTCTTTGAAGAGTTTCGATTCAAATTGCGTGCCTTGGTCGTGCATAATAATATGAGGGATACTAAATCTCGAAAAATAATGAGTAAAAAGAGCATTAGCAATCGTGGGTGTCGTTATATTGGAAAAAGGAAAAGCTTCAGTCCATCTTGTAAAGGTGCTCAATTAACACTAACAACAGATGCTTCTTCTACTTCTATAGGTGCTGTTTTAGAGCAATCTGTAAATAATTTATCACAACCATATTTTTCAAAAAAACTTTCGCCTTCACAAACTAGATATTCAACTTTTGATCGTGAATAAGTTCTCAAAATTAATAAAGTTCTCAAATATTAAAAAAACAAAATAAAAAATTGACTTGTTTTTTAGATCAAGTCTATTGATTAATTAAATGCTATGATTAAATGACAAATTTTTTAATATATAGTTACATAAAGGTGCAACGCCACAGTAATCAAGGTTTTGAACGTCATTTCTTCAAACCCTGGATGTTTGATTCTTATAGATATGAAATATAAACTTACAACAATCGTATCTTAAAAACGAAAGGAGATATCATCATGAAATAAAGAACTATTTAAAGCAAATTTACTTAGTAATTAAGGTATTGAACATCATTTCTTCAAATCATTAAATTTTGAAGTTATGATTTTTGATTGCAACCTTCCATAACTTTAAACGTAAATGTTAGGGTAATTAATCTTGACGTATCTCAAAAACTAATTGAGATATCGTTATGAAATAAAAGGTAGTTTAAAGGAAATTTATTAAAGATTTAATGCACCATAAATAATTTCTTATTTGCCATAATCTTGGTTGCTACGATTTTTTCAATGCAACTATGCATGTTTGATTGGTATAAATATGTAATATACAGGGTGCCCATTATGTATGGAATATAGCATATATCTTGGTAGGTATCAACTTTATAAAAAAACATTTTATACAAAAATTGTTTAATATTTTATTTGCCATAATAAGACTGCATTCAATTGTTTTTATTTCAGAAAACAACTGAGTAACGAATAATACTTACATTTTTTTAAATGGCAATGTGTTCTTTCATTAGGCTCATTTGATAGAGATTACTTTTCTCTTTACGACGGCGTAAAACATCAGAAAATTCTTGAAAAAAATTTAAAAATTGTTTATTAATAAAAATTAATCAATTACATTAATCTAGATATCCGAGATCGTCAAGTACCTCGAATTATTACCGGAAATTAAATTTACATACAAATAAACGAAAAATTAGCGTACTTCTCCAATAATTCTAGGTACTTCGAGGTACTTGACGATCTCGGATATCTAGATTAATGTTATTAGTTAAATTTTCTTAATAAACAATTTTTACATTTTTTTCAAAAATTTTCTGATATAAGGGTACTAAAATTTTACGACATTGTAAAGAGAAAAGAAATCTCTATCAAATGAGCCTAACGAAAGGGTACATTGCCATTTAAAAAACTTCAAGTGTTATTCGTTGCTCATTTGTTTTCTGAAATAAAAACAATTTAATGCTGTCTTATTATGGCAAATAAAATATTAAACAACTTTTGTATAAAATGTTTTTTTGTAAAGTTGATACCTACCAAGATATATACTATATTCCATACATAATGGGTACACTGTATATTTTAAAAAATCATATCTCAAGAACGAATTGAGATATCATCATGAAATAAAAAGCAATTAAAAGAAATTTTACTTAGCAATCAAGGTTTTGAACATCATTTCTTCATATCATTAAATTTCGGAGTTGTGACTTTTCTATTGCAACCTTGCATAACCTTAAACGTAATACTTAATAAGGTAATTAATCTTGACGTATATCAAAAACGAATTGAGATATCGTTATAAAATAAAAATCAGATTAAGGAAATTTAATAAAGATTTAACGCGTCATAAATAATTTCTTATTTTCCATAATCTTTGTTGTTATGATTTTTTCAATCCAACTCTGCAGGTTTTATTGTTATAAATATGTAATATATATTTTAAAAAATCATATCTCAAGAACGAATTGAGACATCATCATGAAATAAAGATCAATTAAAAGCAATTTTTCTTGGTAAACAAGGCTTTGAACATCATTTCTTCAAATCTTCAAATTTCGGAGTTATGATTTTTTGATTACAACCTTACATAACCTTCAACGTAAATGTTAGGGTAATTAATCTAGATGTATCTCAAAAACTAATTGAGATATCGTTACGAAATAAAAAGAAGATTAAAGGAAATTTAATAAAGATTTAATGCACTATAAATAATTCATTATTTTCCATAATCATGATTGTTATGATTTTTTCAAACCACCTCTGCATGTTTGATTGATATACATAGATATGTAATATAAATTTTATGTAATCATATCTCAAGAACGAATTGAGATATCAACATGAAATAAAAAACAATTTAAAGCAAATTTACTTTGTAATCAAAGTTGTGAACATCATTTCTTCAAATCATCAAATTTCGGAGCTATGATTTTTGATTGTAACCTTCCATAACTTTAAACATAAATGTTAGGGTGATTAATCTTGACGTATCTCAAAAACTAATTGAGATATCGTTATGAAATAAAAAGCAGTTTAAAGGAAATTTAATACAGATATAAATATAATGCAGCATAAATAATTTGTAATTTTCCATAATCATGGTTGTTGTGATTTTTTCAATCCAACCCTGGATGTTTGATTCTTATAGATATGAAATATAAACTTACAACAATCGTATCTTAAAAACGAAAGGAGATATCATCATGAAATAAAGAACTATTTAAAGCAAATTTACTTAGTAATCAAGGTATTGAACATCATTTCTTCAAATCCTCAAATTTTGGAGTTATGATTTTTGATTGCAACCTTCCATAACTTTAAACGTAAATGTTAGGGTAATTAATCTTGACGTATCTCAAAAACGAATTGAGATATCGTTATAAAATAAAAAGCAGCTTAAAGGAAATTTAATAAAGATTTAATGCACCATAAATAATTTGTTATTTTCCATAATCATGGTTGTTATGATTTCTTCAATCCAACTCTGCATGTTTGATTCTTATAGATATGAAATATAAATTTTAAACAATCGTATCTTAAGAACGAAAGGAGATAGCATCATAAAATAAAATACAATTCAAAGCAAATTTACTTAGAAATCAATCTTTTGAACATCATTTCTTCAAATCTTTAAATTTCGGAGTTATGATTTTTTGATTGCAACCTTCCATAACTTTAAACATAAATGTTAGGGTAATTAATCTTGACGTATCTCAAAAACTGATTGAGATATCGTTATGAAATACAAAGCAGTTTAAATGAAATTTAATAAAGATTTAATGCACCATAAATAATTTCTTATTTTCCATAATCGTGGTTGTTATGATCTTTTGAATCCAATTCTGTATGTTTGATTGTTATAAATATGTAATATAAATGTTAAAAAATCGTATCTCAAAAACGAATTGAGATATCACCATGAAATAAAGAACTATTTAAAACAAATTTACTCAGTAATCAAGGTATTGAACATCATTTCTTCAAATCCTCAAATTTTGGAGTTATGATTTTTGATTGCAACCTTCCATAACTTTAAACATAAATGTTAGGGTAATTAATCTTGACGTATCTCAAAAACTGATTGAGATATCGTTCTGAAATAAAAGGTAGTTTAAAGGAAATTTATTAAAGATTTAATGCACCATAAATAATTTCTTATTTTCCAGAATCTTGGTTGTTACGATTTTTTCAATGCAACTCTGCATTTCAAAGAACAATCGTATCCTAAGAACGAAAGGAGATATCACCATGAAATAAAAAACAATTCAAAGCAAATTTACTTAGTAATGAAGATTTTGAACATCATTTCTTCAAATCTTCAAATTTCGGAGTTATGATTTTTTGATTACAACCTTGCATAATCTTAAACGGAAATGTTAGGGTAATTAATCTTGACATATACAAAAACTAACTGAAATATCGTTATGAAATAAAAGGTAGTTTAAGGAAATTTAAGAAAGACGCACCATAAATAATTTCTTATATTCCATAATCATCGTTGTTATGATCTTTTCAATCTAACTCTGCACGTTTGATTCTTATAGATATGAAATATAAATTGTAAACAATCGTATCTTAAGAACGAATTGAGTTATCATCATGAAATAAAAAACAATTCAAAGCAAATTTACTTAGTAATCAACGTTTTGAACATCGTTTCTTCAAATCTCCTAATTTCGGAGTTATGATTTTTTGATTGCAACCTTGCATAACCTTAACCCATTTAATCCCTTGCTGCTTTATATTAAAAAAGAAATCGGGTTTTATAATTTTCCATGAGATAAGATGGAATGAAATGTCTAAAAATGTACACAGGCGTTTGAAAAAAAAATTGTGTTATGAGATATGAGATGGTGCAAAAATGCACCACTGGTAAGGTAAGCGAACAACAACACAAAAATATTTTGATTATCATTTATTAACTGAGTAACAAATTACTCATAAATAAATAATAATAGTGAACAACATAATACCAACAAATACCAAAAAATATTTATACTGAAAGTGGTGCAAAAACGCACCAATGGGATGAACAGTATAATCATTCATCGTGATACTTCGCAAAGCACTCTTCATGTAAATGAACGCTATACTTACTACATATATATTGACACACTATGTCCATAACCGTCTATTTCTAGGGAATTCACCAAATAAATACGTCTAAACTGGTTTCTGATAATACGAAAGATGATGTAATCCTTATATCTCATCATACATCCCAATGGTGTGTTTTTGCACCATTAATGTTTCAAGACGTATTTTCAGAATTCATATTTTTATTTCGCGTTTCAAGATATATATGATGAAAATATGCACTAAAAACTTGCAAATATCAAAATATTAAAGAATTTTATGCACTAAAAGTAGTTTTGTTTGTATTGTATATTTTGAACAGAAATTTTCAATAGAAAAGAATTGATGCAAATATGGTTTAAATAGCAAGAATTATGAGATATTTTGATATGTATAGCCTAACAACCTTATACACAGGAAAAAATCGTGTCGTGTAAAAATTTTAGAGTAGTTGGTAAAAAGAATTAGAGTAAAAATTGTAATATCACATGGTAAAAATAACTCTAAAGTACACTATATTTAACATTAATATAGAGTTCATATATTATTCACTTAATAGAGTAGTTTTTACAGTTCTCTAAAGGAGAGTTCTTTTTTACTTATGTTAGTGAAGTTATGTAATATATAAAACATTAAATTTTACACTAGACGTGTACTTTTCCTTCGGGTACTTCGTAGGCACCGCACTATTTTGCTCGGGATTACTCGTCGGTACCACGTGATCAACATGTGGTGTGATACAGCTAAAATTTAACGGTCATCTACTAAACGAGTCGGAACTCGATAGCGTCTCGAGACCTGATTTACGCGATATAGAAAGAAAGAACGATTATTTTTATTTTAATTATGTTTGCCAAACATTCGTGTTGTGAAATTAGTGGAACTTCCGGAAGATTTACATACATACAAGTTCCTTGTGAAGATTGGTAAAAATGTGCAACTTGGTGCAACTATACATGTAGGAAACTTATAAAAGACTCATTATATGCAGTTTTGATGGCGACTCGGTGGAAACTTTAAAATGAATTAAGTATTATATATGTTATATGTATATAAACAGAATTAAATTTTTTTAAATTTAAGTTTAAACAATATATTACAAGTAAAAATAAAAACAAATATTTTATAATTTTGATTTTTATTACAAACGTAAAACTTCCCTAAAGATACTCCACTTCCTATTAAAAATTAACACTAATAAGTGGAATATACACACTATTTAGTGATATTTTGTCAATTAATAGAGTAAAATTAGAGCGAATTTTTAATAATTTACACTGATTAGATTAGAAATGTATCTAATTAGAGTCACGACAACATCTAGTTAGATTACATATAATACACTGTTATAGAGTAACGATTTTACACTATTTAATAAACACCATCTCACTATTTAGTGTAAATTTTTAATCTATTCACCTACACTATATAGTGCAAAAAAATAACTCTAAATAAATTGGACCGATCTGAATCATGTTTTAGAGTTGATTTTTACTCTATATTTTTTCCTGTGTAGTGGTATCGTACAAACAGTTAGCACCTTCAAATCTGGAAGTATATGGCTCTAAAATAATTTTAAAACGCTGGTGCGTATTCACACCAGTGGGACTAAATGGGTTAAATGGGTACTAAAAGCTAATTTACTTAATAATCAAGGTTTTGAACATATGGTAATGACAAGTAAAACTAGAGGTAACACTAGACCTAGAACTAGAAAGTTTCGCGTTTAGCCGTGTTTAGACTACTTTTACTCCAATGAAAATATACAACAATGTAGCGCTGAAGACTTTAGTGAATAATTAATAGAACATTGCGGCTAGTTAATTTCATGGTTTAATTCCTCGTTTTAATTAACACATTTAATATTGTCAATTTAAACGTTAGTTGATGCGTGTAAACGAAGCTAAAGTGCTTAAGGATTATTTATGTACACGTTGTCTGCACATAAAGCGTGTCTAGTTGAGAAGTGAGAGGTACTTTCAAGCTGAACATTAACAAAACCCAAAACCCAACCCCTCTTTAGATGAAGCTCCGGACAAGCTCGCAGCAGCGCCCCGTATGGGATTAATAAAACGAAATAAGCTATTTATATTTAGTTGAAATTTTATCAACATAATTAATTTAGTTTCGAGTTGAAAAATTTTATTAACTCTCCAATTTTAATTATTTTTAATCAGTTTTAATTAAAAAACTTGGTTAAGCACCAACTGTTTATACATTAGATATGAAGAGAAATTATTTCAATAATTACTTTCAGCTGATGTTGTAACACGGGTGGTGAACCTATTCGTTATTCTGGGGGGTGCCCCGGTGGTTTGATAACCCCTCAAACTAGTTCGTAGGCAACGTAATTAGTTCGTTAAAGATTAACGCGGTGTCACCGCGTTTTACTGATGACCTCGATAATGTTTTGTTGCAACAGGAGGGTGGGTTTTCTAAAGTTTTACGTTAATTAAATTCTTTTTATTATTTTCTTTTTTGGTCGCCCGTCTTAAAAGTTTCGATTAAAACCTGAATAATACATTTTAACGGGAAAGTAAATTTTTGTTTCCGGTCCTTTTGAAATTCAAAGACAATAACGGAAATGAGATCAACTCGAGTTTGCTTCGACTTTAATTGAAGTGAAGGTACGCTAATTGTGTTAAAATCAAAGATTCAGGTTTCTTAGAAGGTCCATTAGTGAAAAGCGGGAATTCCGATGCTTTTTATTGCATCCTATTACTTCTTTTCGGATCTCTTATTCATGTTAGCTGAATACATCGGCTCATCCAAGGAGGGCTACTTAAAACATTTTCTCTTTTTACTTAATCATTTTCAAAAAATCATAACAAATCGGGATTTCAATAAACCATTATGAAATTTTCAGCACTTATTAAACAAATTATCAGCTTTTCAATGAAACAAATCGATTTTCAAAATATCTTTTAGTTTTTGAGGTATTACTTTTAAACATAATAAGGCATTTTCTCATTTTTCGAGTTAAGCAACTATTTTCAATCATTTTCAAAAAATCATAACAAATCGTGATTTCAATGAATCATTATGAAATTCTCGGCACTTATTAAACAAATTATCAACTTTCCAATTAAACAAATCGATTTTCAAGATATCATTTAGTTTTTGAGGTATTAACTTTTAAACATAATAATGGATTTTTTCATTTTTCGAGTTAAGCAACTATTTTCAATCATTTTAAAAAAATCATAACAAATCGGGATTTCAATGAATCATTATGAAATTGTCGGCACTTATTAAACAAATTATCAACTTTCCAATGAAATAAATCGATTTTCAAAATATCTTTTAGTTTTTGAGATATTAACTTTTAAACATAATAAGGCATTTTCTCATTTTTCGAGTTAAGCAACTATTTTCAATCATTTTCAAAAAATCATAACAAATCGTGATTTCAATGAATCATTATGAAATTCTCGGCACTTATTAAACAAATTATAAGCTTTCCAATGAAACAAATCGTTTTTCAAAATATCTTTTAGTTTTTGAGATATTAACTTTTAAACATAATAAGGCATTTTCTCATTTTTCGAGTTAAGCAACTATTATCAATCATTTTCAAAAAATCATATCAAATCGTGATTTCAATGAATCATTATGAAATTCTCGGCACTTATTAAACAAATTATCAACTTTCCAATTAAACAAATCGATTTTCAAAATATCTTTTAGTTTTTGAGATATTAACTTTTAAACATAATAAGGCATTTTCTCATTTTTCGAGTTAAGCAACTATTTTCAATCATTTTCAAAAAATCATAACTAATCGTGATTTCAATGAATCATTATGAAATTCTCGGCACTTATTAAACAAATTATAAGCTTTCCAATGAAACAAATCGATTTTCAAAATATCTTTTAGTTTTTGAGATATTAACTTTTAAACATAATAAGGCATTTTCTCATTTTTCGAGTTAAGCAACTATTTTCAATCATTTTCAAAAAACCATAACAAATCGGAATTTCAATGAATCATTATGAAATTCTCGGCACTTATTAAACAAATTATAAGCTTTCCAATGAAACAAATCAATTTTCAAAATATCTTTTAGTTTTTGAGATATTAACTTTTAAACATAATAAGGCATTTTCTCATTTTTCGAGTTAAGCAACTATTTTCAATCATTTTCAAAAAATCATAACAAATCGTGATTTCAATGAATCACTATGAAATTCTCAGCACTTATTAAACAAATCTTAAGCTTTCCAATAAAACAAATCGATTTTCAAAATATCTTTTAGTTTTTGAGATATTAACTTTTAAACATAATAAGGCATTTTCTCATTTTTCAAGTTAAGCAACTAGAGAGAGAGACAGAGAGATAATGGATTTATTTTAGACAATTAAAAGCAATATATAACATAAACAACAACATAATGTACATTCTATATTAAGTCTAAAAAGGGTTATCGACCAAAGTCCTTCCGCCCCATCTCAATAATTAAAATTTTTTCCGCCACATATTGTTATCCTGTCACAATCCTTTTGTAAATAGTGTCGAATTCTGATGATATAAGTAGGGGTGATATTTCTTCAGCCATCTTGCTATTAGATTTATTTGCTAAAATTAGACGGCTTTATTTCGGTTTTTTCATATAGCGATGTTGTGCAATGGATTGTTCGGGTGTTTCATTTTCGTTACTGCTCGGAAACTTGTTCTTTCGCCAACTTCCAAACTCCTTCGTGTGCATCGCTTGCTATCATAGGTCAATAGGCTTGCATAGTCTAAAATTGGTCTACAAATAGTCTTATAAATATGCGCAGCGCATTTGAAGTTAATGCCTTCTTTCTTGTAGGTAAAACTTCTAAACAGATTTGCTCTGGTGATTGCTTTCATTTTAGCCTTTTTTGTGTGTATGTGGAACTTCACTTTGCTGTCAAAGATTATACCCAGGTATTTAATGTTCGCTGAAGGACTGATTTGCGTCTGTCTGATGTATACTGTTGGAGAATTATTATGTTGGTATTAGAAATTGTGCTTTTGAATCGTTTATGTTAATTCTCCAGGAAAAGCACCATTTAGTTACTTTGTTAGTTGCTTCTTGTAATGTTACTATGGTCTTGTTGAATTTTGAATTCATTCGAGAAGGTTTCCTTTGTTCTTACTCGAAAAGAACGATCTTTTAAAAAATTTGACAGTAATTTAAATAACTCAGGTGGAACGTTTAATTTGTGTAATTTGTAAATCAGACCATTATGCCACACTGAGTCAAACGCTTTTTGTATGTCTAGAAAAAGAGCTGCTGATTTTATTTGCTGCAAGCGACAAGTGTGTAGATTTGAAGTAAGAATAGCTAATGGATGTATAGTCGATTTCCCTGATCTAAATTCAAACGGATGATGTGAAATTTTATCCTCAATATACATTAGCAGTCATTTTTTAATAAGATTTTCAAACGTTTTCCCGATGACAGAAAGCAACGTTATAGGACGATAACCAGAAGGCGTTTGCAGGTTCGACTGTTAAGCAACTATTTTCAATCATTTTCAAAAAAACATAAGACATCGGGATTTCAATGAATTATCATGAACATCTCGGCACTTATTAAACAAATTATCAGCTTTCCAATGATAGAAATCGATTTTCAAAATATCTTTTAGTTTTTGAGATATTAATTTTTAAACATAATAAAGCATTTTCTCATTTTTCGAGTTAAGCAACTATTTTCAAAAAATCATAACAAATCGGGATTTCAATGAATCATTACGAAATTCTTGGCACTTATTACAAAAATGATAAGCTTTCCAATGATAGAAATCGATTTTAAAAATATCTTTTAGTTTTTGAGATATTAATCTTTAAACAAAATAAAGCATGTTCTCATTTCTCGAGTTAAACAACTATTTTCAATCATTTTCAAAAAATCATAACAAATCGGGATTTAAATGAATCATTATGAAATTCTAGGCACTTATTATAAAAATGATAAGCTTTCCAATGATAGAAATCGATTTTCAAAATATCTTTTAGTATTTGAGATATTAATTTTTAAACATAATACAGCATTTTTTCATTTTTCGAGTTAAGCAACTATTTTCAAAAAATTATAACAAATCGGGATTTCAATTAATCATTATGAAATTCTTGGCACTAATTATAAAAATGATAAGCTTTCCAATGATAGAAATCGATTTTCAAAATATCTTTTAGTTTTTGAGATATTAATTTTTAAACATAATAAAGCATTTTTTCATTTTTCTAGTTAAGCAACTATTTTCAATCATATTCAAAAAATCATAACAAATCGGGATTTCAATTAATCATTATGAAATTCTTGGCAGTAATTATAAAAATGATAAGCTTTCCAATGATAGAAATCGATTTTCAAAATATCTTTTAGTTTTTGAGATATTAATTTTTAAACATAATACAGTATTTTTTATTTTTCGAGTTAAGCAACTATTTTCAAAAAATTATAACAAATCGGGATTTCAATTAATCATTATGAAATTCTTGGCACTAATTACAAAAATGATAAGCTTTCCAATGATAGAAATCGATTTTCAAAATATCTTTTAGTTTTTGAGATATTAACTTTTAAACATAATAAAGCATTTTTTCATTTTTCGAGTTAAGCAACTATTTTCAATCATATTCAAAAAATCATAACAAATCGGGATTTCAATTAATCATTATGAAATTCTTGGCACTAATTATAAAAATGATAAGCTTTCCAATGATAGAAATCGATTTTCAATATATCTTTTAGTTTTTGAGATATTAATTTTTAAACATAATACAGCATTTTTTCATTTTTCGAGTTAAGCAACTATTTTCAAAAAATTATAACAAATCGGGATTTCAATTAATCATTATGAAATTCTTGGCACTAATTATAAAAATGATAAGCTTTCCAATGATAGAAATCGATTTTCAAAATATCTTTTAGTTTTCGAGATATTAACTTTTAAACATAATAACACATTTTCTCATTTTTCGAGCTAATTAACTATGATAATAATAATAATAACCTTTATTCTTTCTTTCTCTCTCTCCAACCTAATACAAGCTCAATCTAAATAAAATAGTTACAAATCAATATATATGTATTTGATACACCACATAGCACAAAGTGCTATGCGTGACATTAGATTTAAGTTAAGATCACGAACGACTCGTGCAGGAAAAATTGTATAATTAAAAGAGAGATTATGACAAGTCTAAATGACCCTCTCAGTGTGAAACGATGTAACAGGAGGAAGACAAAAAAACAGAAGTAAACAAAGCAGAGCATGCATGAGTGCTAGGAGACCACCTGATGCAAGGCAGACAATTGCTTATTGTTAAGAGATTTCAGCCACAATTTAATAAACTTATTTATGTTAGGTCGGTTAATTGTTATGCCGTTTAACGAAAGAAATACCATAAAACTATTGTAAATTTTGTGAGTGGGGCAAATAAAAAATCTCTCAGAATGCGACTTATGATGTTTAGATGGTCTAGCTAAAGCATTAGATATGTTTCTGGTGAGGTATCCATGTATGGGGAATTCCAGTGCTACTGGATTACTAATAATATATTTGGTAATTTCCATAGTGTATAACTGCTTTAAATTCCGAGGGGAAATGACGCTATTTCAATGAACTACTACTATTTCAATCATTAGAACTATTTTCAATTATTTTCAAAAAAGCATAACAAATCTGGATTTCAATGAATCATTATGAAATTCTCAACACTTATTAAACAAATCATAAGCTATCCATTGAAACAAATCGTTTTTAAAATATCTTTTAGTTTTTGAGGTATTAACTTTTAAACATAATAAAGCATTTTTTATTTTTGGAGTTAAGCAACTATTTTCAATCATTTTCAAAAAATCATAACAAAACGGGATTTCAATGAATTATTATGTAAATCTCATCACTTATTATACAAATCATAAGCTTTCCACTGAAACAAACCGTTTTTCAAAATATCTTTTAGTTCTTGAGGTATTAACTTTTAAACGTAATAAGGCATTTTTCATTTTTCAAGTTAAGCAACTATTTTCAATCATTTTCAAAAAATCATAACAAATCGGGATTTCAGTGAATCATGATTAATTTCTCAGCACCTATTAAACAAATTATCAGCTTTCCAATGAAACAAATCGTTTCTCAAAATATCTTTTTCTTTTTGAGATATTAACTTTTAAACATAATAAGGCACTTTCTCATTTTTCAAGTTAAGCAACTATTTTCAATAATTTTCAAAAAATCATAACAAATCAGGATTTCAATGAATCATTATGAAATTCTCAACACTTATTAACCAATTCATAAGCTTTCCAATGAAACAAATGGTTTTTCAAAATATCTTTTAGTTTTTGAAGTATTAACTTTTAAACATAATAATGCATTTTCTCATTTTTCGAGTTAAGCAACTATTTTCAATCATTTTCAAAAAATCATAACAAAACGGTATTTCAATGAATTATTATGTAAATCTCATCAGTTATTATACAAATTATCAGCTTTCCAATGAAAGAAAGCGATTTTCAAAATATCTTTTACTTTTTGAGATATTAACTTTTAAACATAATAAGGTACTTTCTCATTTTTCAAGTTAAGCAACTATTTTCAATAATTTTCAAAAAATCATAACAAATCAGGATTTCAATGAATCATTATGAAATTCTCAACACTTATTAACCAATTCATAAGCTTTCCAATGAAACAAATGGTTTTTCAAAATATCTTTTAGTTTTTGAAGTATTAACTTTTAAACATAATAATGCATTTTCTCATTTTTCGAGTTAAGCAACTATTTTCAATCATTTTCAAAAAATCATAACAAAACGGTATTTCAATGAATTATTATGTAAATCTCATCAGTTATTATACAAATTATCAGCTTTCCAATGAAACAAATCGATTTTCAAAATATCATTTCGTTTTTGAGGTATTAACTTTTAAACGTAATAAGGCATTTTCTCATTTTTCAAGTTAAGCAACTATTTTCAATCATTTTCAAAAAATCATAACAAATCGGGATTTCAATGAATCATTATGAATTTCCTAGCACTTATTAAACAAATTATCAGCTTTCCAATGAAACAAATCGATTTTCAAAATATCTTTTTCTTTTTGAGATATTAATTTTTAAACAGAATAGGGCATTTTCTCATTTTTCGAGTTAAACAACTATTTTCAATCATTTTCCAAAAATCATAATAAATCAGGATTTCAATCAATCATTATGTAATGCTCGGCACTTATTAAACAAATTATCAGCTTTCCAATGAAACAAACCGATTTTCAAAATATCTTTTACTTTTTGAAGTATTATCTTTTAAACATAATATGACATTTTCTCATTTTTCGAGTTATGCAACGATTTTCAATCCTTTTCAAAAAATCATCACAAATCCAGATTTGAATGAATTATTATGTAATTCTCGACGCTTATTAACCAAGTTGTCATCTTTCCATTGAAAGACCCCGATTTTCAAAATATCTTTTAGTTTTTGCTATAAACTTTTAAACATAATAAGGCATTTTTTGAATTATGCAACTATTTTCAATCATTTTCAAAGAATCATAATAATTCGGTATTTCTATGAATTATTATGAAATTCTCAGCACATATTAAACAAATCATATGCTGTCCAATGAAACAAATCGATTTTCAAAATATCTTTTACTTCATTAGATATGAACTTTTAAAGATTATAAGGCATTTTCTCATTTTTTGAATTATGAAAGAAACTTATAATTTTCTTTCTAATACACATTGTATATGTATATTACGTTAACATTGAATCAATAATATTTTTGTATGTTTAATACCTTTACACAATTTTTATTATAAAAAAAATGTATATAGATTCCCTAGTATTTTTCTCTTTTCATATATTTTTTTTAATTTACAACGTAGTCTCGTTTGTTTGAGGTAGGTTCTGTGTGAAAACGGAGCGCCTTTTATAGAGTACGTTGAACACGGCGCTGGGTTTGAAATGGGATTTCCTTGTGCCTCGTGGATTTTCAGAGCCAAGGGAAAACACGTCGACTCTCACAATGCTTACAATCATTCCACTGCGATGACTGTTTTTTCAACTACCTTTAAAGTGCTGCCTTTTCAAAATACCCCTTTCCCCCTAGCATTGAATAGGTGCGGATTTTCTTTTTCGGTTGGTTCCTTTTTGAATGTTTGAAATAAAAAATAATTCTAATAATTTATCTCTTTAATTTGGTAATTTTTGATTTATTCTTCAATTAAAATATTTATGGTAAAAATAATTAAAGGAATGAATAAAATACTTAATGAGAATGTACTCGTATTCGTATTCAAGAGTTTCAGGTAAGGAAATGCAATTTCAGGTGATGAAGCAAAGCGAGCTTTTTGCTAATGGACCTTTTGAGAAACGGCGAACGTTGATTTTAATACAATTAACGTGCCTTTATCTTTCTTTCTAAGCAAATTCCTACTCGAATTTACTTCCATTACACTCGAATTAAAAATATAAAAATAAAAATGATTTGTTGTTTTTGCTGGTAAAATAAATGGATTGGATATCACATCTGAATGAAATATGAACCATATGATTGGAAAATGAATAAAATGTAGGAACCCGTTTTAAATTTCAACATATTTATTTATTATTTAATTAAAAATATGTTCGTGGGGAGAATACAAGCAGAACACATTGGAAAGATTAGCGGTTTTAAATGTGATAAACGCCAAAATTCGGAGGATTATTTTTTTTATGCCAAAATGTTCTGTTTAGCAATAAATAAACAATTTCAATCTGATAACGCTGATAAATTTTAATAACCTTTGTTCGAGGGATAACAATATTTTATTGCGGACCCGATAAATGCGCCGGCAACAGCGGAATTAAATTTTGATCAGATCCGGCGAAGGTGGACTCGTAAATTTTCCAATACCCTTTTAACAACGCACCACAACCTTCCGAAAATACACTATAATACCCTTAATACTCCCCTTTATTTATTTCTTAATTATTAATTAAAATTTTAAGTAAATTTTATAAAATCAAATTGAGTTCGTGTGGTAGCGTTCTAGAAATTGAAAAGTCCGGATTGAAAAGCGAGATAATACAACCAGCTAACTACTTTCAATCCAATTCCGGACCGAGGGCAAAACTTTTCGCCCTCTCTGTAATCAACGACATTACGCTATTAAATTAAATGATAGACCCACCCAGTTCACGATAAAACTTTTCAAGCCAAATAGCCGCCGTAATTTGAACCTAGTCCCATTCAAACCAAAATTCATCAATTTTTTTATTAAAATTAAAAAAATACAGTAAAACCTCGATATAAGGGAGTGTTCATTATTTGTAATTCTAGTTCTAGGTCTAGTCTAGTGTTAGTTCTAGTTTCGGTTCAATGAAAAATATATAACAATCTAATGTTGAATAACACCTAAACCAAGGATTAATACTAGCATTAGAACTAACACTAGAACTAGAACCATTTGGGTTTTGCCGTCTTAAAAGACGTACGGCTAAACCCGAATGATTCTAGTTCTAAGTCTAGTGTTAGTTTTAAAAAACCTGGCACTTAATGACAAGTAAAACTGGAACCTAGAAATTAGACCTAGAATTAGAAAGTTTTGGGTTTAGCAGGTTTATGATTTGTTTAATAAGTGCAGAGAAATTTATAATGAATTTCCGATTTGTTATGATTTTTTGAAAATGATTGAAAATAGTTGCTTAACTCGAAAAATGAGAAAATGCCTTATTATGTTTAAAAGTTTACCTCAAAAACTAAAAGATATTTTGAAAAACGATTTGTTTTATTGGAAAGCTTATAATTTGTTTAATAAGTGACGAGAATTTCATAATGATTCATTGAAATCACGATTTGTTATGATTTTTTGAAAATGATTGAAAATAGTTGCTTAACTCGAAAAGTGAGAAAATGCCTTATTATGTTTAAAAGTTAATACCCCAAAAACTAAAAGATATTTTGAAAAACGATTTGTTTCATTGAAAAGCTTATAATTTGTTTAATAAGTGCTGAGAATTTCATAATAGTTCATAGAAATCCCGATCTATTACGATATTTTGAAAATGATTGAAAATAGTTGCTTAACTCCAAAAATGAAAAATGCTTTATTACGTTTAAAAGTTAATACTTCAAAAACTAAAAGATATTTTGAAAAACCATTTGTTTTATTGTAAAGCTTATGAATTGGTTAATAAGTGTTGAGAATTTCATAATGATTCATTGAAATCCTGATTTATTATGATTTTTTGAAAATTATTGAAAATAGTTGCTTAACTTGAAAAATGAGAAAGTGCCTTATTATGTTAAAAAGTTAATATCTCAAAAAGAAAAAGATATTTTCAAAATCGATTTGTTTCATTGGAAAGCTGATAATTTGTTTAATAAGTGCTGAGAAATTCATAATGATTCACTGAAATCCCGATTTGTTATGATTTTTTGAAAATAATTGAAAATAGTTGCTTAACTCGAAAAATGAAAAATGCCTTGTTACGTTTAAAAGTTAATACCTCAAGAACTAAAAGATATTTTGAAAATCGATTTGTTTCATTGGAAAGCTGATAATTTGTATAATAAGTGATGAGATTTACATAATAACTCATTGAAATCCCGTTTTGTTATGATTTTTGAAAATGATTGAAAATAGTTGCTTAACTCGAAAAATGAGAAAATGCATTATTATGTTTAAAAGTTAATACTTCAAAAACTAAAAGATATTTTGAAAAACGATTTGTTTCATTGGAAAGCTTATAATTTGTTTGTTAAGTGCTGAGACTTTCATAATAGTTCATAGAAATCCGGATCTATTACGATATTTTGAAAATGATTAAAAATAGTTCCTTAACTCCAAAAATGAAAAATGCTATATTACGTTTAAAAGTTAATACCTCAAAAACTAAAAGATATTTTGAAAAATCCTTTATTTCATTGGAAAACTTATGAATTGGTTAATAAGTGTTGAGAATTTCATAATGATTCATTGAAATCCTGATTTATTATGATTTTTTGAAAATTGGATAAAGTGCCTTGTTATGTTAAAAAGTTAATATCTCAAAAAGAAAAAGATATTTTCAAAATCGATTTGTTTCATTGGAAAGCTGATAATTTGTTTAATAAGTGCTGAGAAATTCATAATGATTCGCTGAAATCCCGATTTGTTATGATTTTTTGAAAATGATTGAAAATAGTTGCTTAACTTGAAAAATGAAAAAT
The DNA here is from genome assembly GCF_036711975.1 of Onthophagus taurus. Classification (NCBI taxonomy): domain Eukaryota; kingdom Metazoa; phylum Arthropoda; class Insecta; order Coleoptera; family Scarabaeidae; genus Onthophagus; species Onthophagus taurus. The sequence goes on along the minus strand of NC_091968.1, from coordinate 5,425,019 downwards.
GGCTTATTACGTTTAAAAGTTAATACCTCAAGAACTAAAAGATATTTTGAAAAACGGTTTGTTTCAGTGGAAAGCTTATGATTTGTTTAATACGTGCTGAGAATTTCATAATAGTTCATAGAAATCTCGATTTGTTACGATTTTTTGAAAATGATTGAAAATAGTTGCTTAACTCGAAAAATTAAAAAATGCATTACGTCTAAAAGTTAATATCTCAAAAACTAAAAGATATATTGAAAATCGATTTATTTCATTTAAAAGTCGATAGTTTGTTTAATAAGTTCCGAGAATTTCATAATGATTCATTGTAATCCCGATTTGTTATGACTCTTTGAAAATGATTGAGAAGAGTAGCTTAACTCGAAAAATGAGAAAATGTCTTATTATGTTTAAAAGTTAATACCTAAAAAACTAAAAGATATTTTGAAAATCGAGCTTTTTCATTGGAAAGCTGATAATTTGTTTAATAAGTTCCGAGAATTTCATAATGATTCATTGAAATCCCGCTTTGTTACGATTTTTTGAAAATGATTGAAATTTAAAAGTTAATATCGCAAAAAGTAAAAGATATTTCGAAAATCGATTTTCTTTAGACGCGCGGTTAAACCCGAATGTTTCTTCCGTCTAGTGTTAGTTCTAGTTTTAGTGAAATATAAATATACAGCAACCTAGCACCACCTAGCGTTACCTAACGCTACCTAGCACTGTCACTAGAACTAACACTAGACCTAGAAACATCCGGGTTTAGCCGTGCGTCATTTAAGACGGCTAAACCCGACTGTTTCTGGTTCTAGGTGTAGTATTAGTACCAGTTTTAGTTCAATAAATATACCCAACAACCTGGCACTGAATGACAAGTAGAACTCAAACTAACGCTAGACCTAGGTTATATACTATTAAACGTTGATTGAAATTGTATATGTTACAGTTAAAGCATTCATTCCGTGAATGTACACATTGTCTAGTTAATGCGTACATTAACTAATCTATCTAGTTAATGTGTATATAAAATACGAAATGTAAACTTTTACTAGTTGATGTATACAATTACTAATGACGCCCAGTTAAAGCTTAAAGTACGTTTACTAGTATATTACATAACGAAACCCAACCCAACCCAAAAAATGGTTATTACTATACTTACATACTTATTACTTGCATCACATGCAATCCCTTCCATTAAAAAAATTATACCGTAAATTTTCTTTGTTATAACTTTTACTAACATCTATTAGCAAATGCATACACTGCCTAGTTTATGTACACATTTACTTTCACTAAAACGTTACGTTAATGTATATGTTACCGTCAATCTGTATAATTTAGGTACTCTACACAATGCTTAGGTAATGTATAAAATACCTGGGGTGTCTAGGCAATGTACGAAATGTTATGAAGATTATTGTCCCTTAGATACTTTACCTAGGTAATGTATACAATTCTTAGGGATTACATAGAGGACCTGTTGGTCGACCAGCAATGTGTAAAAAAAATAGATTTTGGTCTGTATTTATCAATTTTTAATAAGTAATAAGTATTTAAAACTTAAGATACAAAATAATTCTGTAAAAACAAGACGTAGATCTACTGGCCTCTCAGAACTGAGTAAGTAAAACTCTTACATGAGGAATTATTGTGACATTTTGAAGTGCATAAAATCTGATGAACACTTTTTAGTATCACAGTGTTTTTTGCAAGTACATTTAATAAATCCCTGACATGTCCCCGTAGATTGTAGATTCGCAACTGTATTTTTTTAAGTAGTTCTTGACAATAAACTGCTGTCTTAAATACAAATTCTTTACAACACCTTGCTTTGTTCCTAGACTACAGCTGGTATATACCTCTGTCGACTTCCGCAACAGGGATTCTTACAGTGGTACCCAATGGCACATGGGGAAATTTTTTCCCAGAAGTGTTAAGCATTTTCTGAGCTAGCACTGTTAAATTATCTTTGGAACTGATGCGGTTCTCGACAGCTAAAGCATTTTTTAAGCATTATGGGCAAATAACTTTAAAACCATAGCCTTCTGCCATATCTTTCTCCTTCCCTGTTCTCGCCTTTTACACACATTGCCGGCTTCGCATTCGGTATTTTATAGAATACCTGGGCAAAGTATAAAATTAATAATATTTCATATATTACCAAAACGCTTTAGGTATTCTATAAATTGCCTAGATATCGTATAGAATACTGGATTATACAGACTGCCGGTAACATATACATTGACTGGCTAATGTAGTAAAAAGTTTACATCTCGTATTTTATATACACATTAACTAGGTAAATTAGTTAATGTATGCATTGACGTAGATAGTGTATACATTACGGAATGAATGCTTTCAATGAAATGATTGAGTTGGATTCTATTTACGATCGCTAACAATGATATTTAATAAAATATACTAACGAGGTCCGTTATATTAAGGTTTTACTATATTTTAATAAATCCAATAAAAACGGTAACAACAATAAGTAGTTTCAATCGGAGAACTTAATTGGGTTTGTACGTAAATTGGATACCGAACGTTTGAAGGTATTGTTCGGAGCACAAGCTCGTTAAAATCCAGCTTTTATCAACACGGCGGTTTAACTTGGCGCGGCAGTTAAAACCACGTTACAACCCAATCGTACCAAGAGCGAACTTTCCATGTAGCCTAATGCTCGGGGAGAAAGTTATAAAGGGAACAAAATACTACCTTTAACCGAGTATTTGCTTTAAACTTATTTACGCGACCTCCAAAACGAACAATACACATTTTCCGGTAATATTTGAGCGAACCACTGCGTTTTCGACATTACAATGACCCCCACTCGCAATGTTTTAATGAAAAACATCGGATGGAAGTCCCCCGTGTAAACAATCAAAAAAATAGGAAGAAAAAAAATCACCGCGCGCAAAATGGAACTGTTGTAATGTTTGTTCAACTGAAAAATGCGTCCGCAGTCTCTGAACGTGAAAGTTTTGAAACGCGCGCGCTGGTTTCGTGTATTATTAAATAAACAATACCCGTTTCATACTTTTGACGGCGACCGAAGTTTTTAGAATCGTGCATTTCAACCGAACGATTTTGTAGTGTTCGTTTTATGTTTAAACTGGGACACATAAATTTACCTTAATTCTTCGAAAAATATTTTTCGGCAACAAAAAGTTCATTTAATTAACGTTTACGTTAAATTTAATTAATTGAAAACTAAACTGGTATCGGGATTTGGCTCGCAGCGTGGACACAAAACGACGTTGTTTGTTCTCTTTGTATGCGTGTACGCATGTGTATCCTATCAATGGATCCCTGGGTTACAGGTTCTAATGTCGAACTGAAAACGCTAATTATAATAACATGTTATGGGATGGTCCGGTGATAATGGTAGCTAGTGAACGTGTTATGGAAATTAGGACATTTCCAACAAAACTGTATAGAGATCTAAACAACAACATTGACATACAGTATACAAATTCAAAGCCCAACAACAAAACGATAAATGAAATAAATTAATTTGGATAAAATCTTTATGGCGCAAACATATCTTAGAAAAATGTTAAATTTATAACGATAATATCTCTTACTTTTAGTTTATAACACTTAGTTTTGGTTATAACAAATCTCACTAAAGTTTAGTTATCGTTCCCGGAGGCCTACCTAAGTACAACTCTGTAGGTTTGCAAGGGCTCAGCGAATTTGATCGAGACGCCCTAATTTCAACTGAAATACTTTGCACGTCCCGCTGTGGCAATTCTCCTTTGAAATATGGTTGGGAAAACTTTGAAATTCTAGAGAATAGATGGAACCAGGGATAAGCTTGCATGTTAATCAGGCCACGTTTGATGTAAATGAGATTATACAGTCGGGCTTTAACTCGTTAATTTTTTTTAAATTTAAAATCAACTTTTTGCAAATTGGTTAATCTTATTTTAATTCTGTTTCAATGTAAACTAGTTCATATTTATTTTGATTCCTTTTTTAAATTTGCTTAAAATTACAGGCTATGTTGCTTCATAGCATTAATATACAATGTGTAGCATTGGTCATCTTAAAATCAGCAAAAACCTAACTATAAATATTATAAACATGTCAGGCCTCCTCCATGTATTCCTGTAGCAAGTAATACTACTCATTTATTAAAAAAACCTTAACCTCCTTTTTAAAATTTTCATATTTAGTTGCTCTTTTCGATTTTTATTAATGCCGTCACCCACTGTATTTCTTGTAATTATCATGTGTATGCTGATGACCTCCAAATTTACACTACGACAACTATTGATGATTTTCCGGAAGCAATTGCACGTCTTAATCATGACCTTTCCAATATTTTGGATTGGTCCAAACGTTATGGCCTTAAATTAAATACTGCTAAAACTCAAGCAATTGCGTTTGGCAGTCGACCTTTACTGGCAAAGCTGAATAATGTTTCATCCATTCACTTAATGCTTGACGGAGACATTATTCAGCTGTCAGACATGGTTAGAAACCTTGGCGTGGTTATGGATTCTACAATGTCCTGGAAACCTCAAATTCAATCCGTCTGCAGAAAGGTCTATCATTGTTTCCACTCACTGAAAAGTTTCCGTTGCTTCCTTCCTCCCATGATCCGTCGTAATCTTTGTTTTTCCCTGATTTTCCCCCATATTATTATGCTGACACGGCATATCCTGATCTTTCGGTAACACTACGAAACAAACTGCAAAGACTTCAAAACAACTGCATACGGTATATCTTTGATCTCGAGAGATCTCAACACATAACCCCATACCGTAATTATTTGCAGATATTAAGCTGTCAGAACCGTAGATCGTTTCGTATATTAACTATGTTATATACTGTTCTTCACAATCAAACCCCAAGGTATTTGTATTGTATATTTCAACGCTTGTCGTCGCATGGTTTACCTACTAGATCTCAGTTAGATTCTGTGCTTATGTTCCCGACCCATAGTACCGAGATTTACCATACATCGTTTGCTGTGCAGGCAGTAACCCTTTGAAATATTCTGCCTACTGAGATCCGTAATATTCCTCACCTTGTAACATTTAAAAACCACCTAAAACGTCATTTATTGGCTCTCCAAGTATCTTCCTGAAAACTTTTTCTTCTCCCTTTTCTTCTCTTCTTCTACTTTTCTTCTCTTCTCTTCTCTTCTCTTGCACCGTTTTTGGTGACCATAAGTTTAGCATAGCAGCTTGCCGTTCATTTATTGTTTTTCTATATAACTTAGTATACTACTGATTGATTGGGTTGTTTGGAAGATATCGCTTACGCGATAAATCGACCCTTTTGCCCGTATTTATGTATTAAGTTAAATGTATACATTTTCGTTAATTTGTATTTTTTGTTTCTTATTATGGCAATAAATTTATTTATTATTATTATTATTATTATTTAGTTGCTGCTTTGGAGGTGATGGAGGTGAGCAGTTTATTATAATAATAATAATAATGTTTATTTGTCGCAAAGAAATGCGTACACTAGTCAACAATACAAGAAAATAATAACAATATTCAATAAAAAATGCAATTTAAGTATTCCTCTATTGAATGAGGAGGAGTATTGTAGTAACAATCGCTTCACTTTCCCTCTGAAGATGGGTAACGGCAACTCAGAATAGGCTGGTGGCAATTTACTATATAATTTTATGCACTGTATTTTTCTTATGTAGTTTGGTCCCCTAAACCTAAAAATCACATATTTTTCTATGGATACGTTTTGGAGCTATGATTTTTTTAGGGGTACTTTGACTATTTGCAGCATATCTCGAGTTAGATATGCTGCAAATATAACAACAACAATTAATTAATAACAATACAATATTGGGACTATATTCAAAAATCCAATGGATTTAAATCTGGATTTCTCACTATTTGAAAACTTATTACGTCGTGGCATTTTCAAATTGGTAATAACTTTATTGTTGGTAAAAATGACTATTGCACACGGAAATTAGATCAATGTTGACAATTAACAAGCAATTGTCGAAACATGAGCGGAAAAATAAGCCTACTTTGCTTAAAACATAAAAATTTTAAAAGAAAAAATACATTTAAAAGTAAATAATACGAAAACTGATAGACTTAGACAATTTAAATAAGAGTAGCTTTTTTATGTAAAATTGAATGCTCTTTGTGATTTGTAGCTCTTATTGGTCGTAGCTCCACCGCCAAAAAATTTATGATTTTATTTATCAAACGAGCAGTATGTATCTAGCGCCAAATTTTATGCTAATAGTACAAAAAGCTTCAAAATTATCAAGAAATTTCGAAATAAGAATTTAAGTGTCAACACCCTGTGCCTCGAAAACCACTGATATTAGTATAAGAGATGTTAGGTTAAACCATCATATTTTGGTGTCTAGTATCTCCGGTATTCGGATTTCCCATTCTTTTTGACTCACCCTGTATAAGCATTTTATTGTTTTTTTAATATTTACAATTTTCCCTTCTACTATACATTCTACTATATATATATATACACCTCCAGATCTTCTACCCTCCTTTCCACCCTTTCGCCTCCTCGCCCCCATCACCTCCCTCATCCATTTTTTGCCCACGAACCCCGCTCCCAAAATCTGCTTCCTGTCTATTGCCTCCTCCCTTAGCTCACTACACCTTCTCAGCATGTGTTCTAGCGCCTCCCAATCCTCTCCACACAGCCTACACCACTTCTCCGCATCGTCCGCCCTGTACCTATTCCCCCTCTCCTCATTACCACAGCGGAATCTGGCCACCAATCTCTTCCCTTCATCATCCCCCTCCATCAACAAATATTTTGGCAGTTCCTCTGTCACTATCTCCCCATACCTTTCATTGTATCTCCCTTCTCGAATCTGTGATCTTCTTTCCTGCCTCTATCCCTGTCCTTATCTCTCAGTTCTCTCCACATGTTACCTCTTTCCGCTCTTCTGTTTTCGATCCCAGTTAGTGAGTATCCCACTCTTCTATAATATTCTTCCCTGTCTCTTTGCCCATAGATCAGCCGCCTCCCCTTAATTACCCTCCAGCACTCTCCCAGAATCTCGCAATGTGGTCTTGCTTCTATCATTTCCTCATACTTCACTGCTCTTATCCCCGTCTGCACCCTTACTGCCTCCACCTTAACCTCCTCCCTCACTACATACCCTGGGGTCTCCCTTGCCAACCCCAGTACCCATCTCCAGTATCGTGTTTGTATATCCTCCAGCAAACCTTGTTCTCTCCATCCCCATACTTCTGCCCCGTACATCATTGTGCTCCTTGCCAAGCCATCAAACATAACCTTTCTTTTTCCCACGTCCCTCCCAAAAGTTCTTTCTCCCCATCCCCAAATTTGTCCCATCACCCTGTTCGCTCTCTTTGCCATTGCCCTCACGTGCGCCCCGACCTTATTACTTTCCGGGAAACCATATCCCAGGTCCATTGCTCCTTCTTTCTTCTTCCCCCTTTGCAGAATTTCATTATCTTTGTTTTCTCGACGTTTGCCTCCAACGCTATCGCTTTAAAATATCTTTCCAGGGACCTCATCATCTTCTTCATCTCCACCGCCTCTCTAGCCACAACCACCAAATCGTCAGCGTACGCCAAGGCTTGCACCTTTGTTCCTCCTATCACCCTATATATTGCGAATAGTGTGGGACTAAGCGGGCACCCCTGTCTCAATCCCTTTGTCGTCCAGAATACCTCACTTAACTCTTCCCCCACTTTAACCTTAGCCATCGTCTCCCTGTACATCTCCTTCACCCTCCCTATCAGTTGTTCTGTTATACCACTCTTCCTCATTTCCTCCCACAACTTCTCTCTATCCACGTTATCGAATGCAGCCTTCGGGTCAATAAACAATCCATACAGATTTCCCCCCTTCTTGTTCAACTTCCTATATAACAGGTGTTTCAGAATGTATATATTGTCAATTGCCCCTCTTCCCTTCCTGAATCCTACCTGCCCATCCGGCAACAATTCTCCCCTCTCCATTTCCTCTTCCAACCTCCCCAGCAGTATCTTTGCATACATTTTGAAAGTTGTTTTTATACAGTGGGCATATTATCCCCATCCTCCACCTGTCCGGAAACCTCTCCCCCAACCATACGTCGTTTATTACCTTCCATAGCTTCTTCATCACCGCTTCCGTCGCTTCTAACCATGCCTCATTCTGGATCTCATAATCTCCTGAGGCGCTTCCCCTCTTCAGTCCCCTCAACACATTTCTTCCAGGGTTGCGTTCACAACGCTTACTCGATTCACCCAGGTTTAACCCTAGTCGTTCATAATGACATCCATGTGGACAACATATATAATAATGGATGTCATTATGAACGACTAGGGTTAAACCTGGGTGAATCGAGTAAGCGTTGTGAACGCAACCCTGTGTTATCTCTTCTCCTCCTTGCACCCCTCGTTCTCCCTCTCCCAATCTTCTCTCTTCCACCCTTCCCAACATACAGTTTCAAGATGGCTGCCACATCCAGTGTACCGGAAGTAGCCTACAACTTTGTTATTTTAAACGGAATGCTAGAATTTTTATTGGATATTTGAATTGAAAAACAGTTTTGTTTAATCAAAAATTACATTCCAAAATTCACTCGCAAAAAGAGAACCGCAAAAATAACGTCTTATTTATTACATACAGTTTGTATACTATTGTAATTTACAATAAGCACAAAATACAGTGACTCATTCAGTTTATTTTGATTGTAACATTTAGGTATTAATAAAATAGTATGCAAAAGTCTTAGAAATAACTTTGCCCCCGCTTTGCCTTCTGTTTCTTTGAGAATCCGTCTCTGTTATGAGGAACGAGATATAGTCTCCCATCATTCTTTCATCCCAAATTCCCTGATAACGCCGCTCAATGTCCTTCATTTGTTGGTGGAACCTTTCGCCATATTCGTCACTTACGTCACCAAGATTCTCCGGGAAGAAATTTAAGTGTGAGTGTAAAAAATGAATTTTCAGAGACATATTTACACCTGTTGGAAAAAATTAAAATAAAATTAAACATATAACTGAAAATAATGTAATAACGTGTATTTGTAAACTGCCTGCATCCCCGTAGCTTTTGAAATGTACATCGAAATTAAATTCAGAATAAAAAACTTGTCATTCCCATTGTTTTTTTATTCTGGATCTGAATGTCTCTTAACTCGGAATCTGCTGGGATGCCGGTACTTTACGGATACCCGGAATAATAATAATAATGATCCATACCCATTTTTGCATAATTCTGAAGCAAATTTTCAACAATTGTCTCGTAATTCGGGGTTTTATTGTTTCCAAGAAAATCAGAAACAATTAACTGAAACGAATTCCAGGCTGCAGCTTCAACGGATGATAAATAGGTTTGAAATTTGTCATCTTTTAAAAGTTTTTTTTTTGTGGACCGTTGAAAACACCTTCCTTGATTTTTGCAAATAAAAGATTTTCAAATAAGGTTGTTAAATAGGCAAACGCTTGCCGTTCTATATCCAGCGCTTTCACAAAATTCTTGAAGAGTCCAACTTTAATATGTAATGGTGGTAGAAGGATATTTTCTTTTTTAATAAGAGGCAAGTATTTAATGTTGCCCTCGCCCAGGGTGTGGCTTTTTCTTTCAGGCCATTGCTTCCTCTTATAGTGGTGTTCCATTGCGCGGCTGTCCCAAAGTCAAAGGAAACAACAATATTTCGTATAGCCGCTTTAAATCGGCACGATTCTTTGGTATTTACAGCATGTGCGATCGGAATTGATGGTTTCTCATTTCCATTATGCAAGAGAACTGCTTTCAAACTACTTTTATTGCTATCAATAAATAACCGCCACTCGTGTGCATTATAAGGCTGGCAAAGCTCCTCGAACAAACCGGGATTTGCAAAACCATATGTTATCAGTAGACGTATAATACTTTGTGTAAGGCCTGTCACGGTCTCTGTAATATGTTACTTTAACATTCGTATCCAAAAAGTGATATTGCTTCATACGAGATGCATGTAATTCTGCTTTCTCCTTTGAAATCTCCCCCAATCATTCAGTTCTTCCTGTGTTAGAAGATGCTGTTCATGCTATCCTTGACATTCAGTTAAATCACTTTGAAAATCTGACATATCAGTACTGAGATATAATGGAAGTTTGGGACTGAGATAAATCAGGGCAATTGGGGATGGGAAGTGTATCTGAATGCGGAACTGGAAACGTGACACATGGTACATTTGCATAAACCCATCGCATATTTTTTCCAATTCCGGTTTGTTTAGTTAGGCAAAAGTAGCAGTCGGTTGTATGCCAAAGTGCTTCTCTCCAAATTATTGATACGCCAAATTTCATGTACCGCCTAACGTTAAAAAAAAGTTATAAACTATAAAGTATTTTTAATATGAAATGCATACCGGAAGCCCATCCACTAAGATTTATATGGCAATTAAGACATAAAAAACTTGGTGTCCATTTTTCTTGAAGATTCTCAGCTGCTATTCCAAGATATTGGTGATAATTTTCTTGCACCGAATTAGTAAATTTACGCATGTTTTTTTTGACGACATATTTACCACACACATAATAGAAATTAAGGGGGGCGTTTTCACACTCCAAAATTCGTTGCCTTTTACTCATATTATAATCAAGTATACAATTAAACTATATTACACGATACAATTTGTGGACAACTGTTTAACGCTGAATATGGAACTCGAATGAATAACTACTCTTCACGAAACCTTCCCTTACGGTACAGTGGGGGTTTTTATGATGCTCACTTTTTTCTTAACATTTCGGGAAAAAACCTTTTCATTTGTCCACGAGAAATGTATTTATTTTAATATTGTTCAAGTAGGTAAAAAAAGATGGGACAAACCTGTATGCGAAGATCCTTTGTTCTAAAACCGATAGTTTTCCAAGAATAATAAAATGCAATGTAAAAAATAAGACGGAATTTTTGCGGCTCTCCAAGGCGTTTCAGCGAATTTTGTATTGTAATTTTTGGTTAATAAAAACTGTTTTTCAAATGCAGCATTCCGTTTAAAATAACAAAGTTGTAGGCTACTTCCGGTACACTGGATGTGGCAGCCATCTTGAAATTATTGTAAATCGGAAGATTGGGATGAATAGCTCCTACACGTAAAATCTCAAAAAAAGCTGTGCTCTCACATATAGAAGATCATAATTTTTGGTAATTTCTCCACAGATTCTCATCCTGCATACCTTGTTGTCTTCTTAAAAGAGCAAACTTTACGTAGGAGGTAAAAAAGAATTTTTCTGCGACTCTCGATGAATATTGAATGAATTTTTGGTTCACATTTTGTCTAAAAAAAATCCCTTTTTCACATATTATGGGCCATTGTTTTAAAACTACCGAACCGATTGGAATAAGTATTAATACCGTTTATTGGCTATACAATACTCTTTAATTTGATGAATAGCACGACCAGATCGCTCATCTCTAACTCGAGATATGCTGCAAATAGTCAAATTACCCCTAAAAAAAATCATAGCTCCAAAACGAATCCATAGAAAAATTTTTAAATGTGATTGGTTTAAAAATCACACTATTCGACGGGCTGGGTCCCTCAGACCGAAAGTTTGATGCTTATTCCTCCCACAATAACACAATAAAATATTACATTTATTGTATTCTACTTCGTCTGTCTTAGTCTGTTAGTCTGTCTTATTTTGTACTGCTGAAAGTAGAAATAGTTATCAAAAAACAATTGCCCAAAAAGTTATTATTTATTAAAAACAATGTTACATTTAACGTGCTTTACACAAAAAATTGGAAATAAAAAAAATTTTTGCCTAAACGTAAACTAAAATGTTCAATAACCACAAAAAAAATAGAATCTTGATATTTATTTATTTATTGATATCGGGGAGCAACAACAGGACAAACCCAATAAAGTTGCTTCACATAATTATTATATACGAAAACCTTAAAGTAATATTTAACGTGATTACAAATATGTTGAAGATCGCAACTCACGCTATCCGCGGTTCTTTCCATCCTCAGAATAGGCGAGTTACAATATGCGTTTGTTCGTTGAGTGGGCATACAAAAAAGGAAGTCGTACCGTAACTGACGAGGAGGAACATGAAAATCAATTCTCGCCATCAGCGATGGGGAATCAGTATATATCACTAGGTTAGAAGGAATCCAGAAACGACTGATTAAATATTTGTGTTATAAAACCCAACAAGTGTACAGTAACTATGCGTCTGGTTGCGAAATGTTCGGATTGCTAACGCTCTCCCAGCGAGGAGCATATAATGACGTTTTATTTTTGTATAAGCTTGTCAATGGTCAATGACCAACTGTACACTTGTTGGGTTTTATAACACAAATATTTAATCAGTCGTTTCTGGATTCCTTCTAACCTAGTGATATATACAGAATATTGAGGATTCCAGATTACGCTACCAAAGTTTAAGATGCTGTTGACATATGCATTGTACATACTTATAATTGCGTTGTGGTTTGTGAAATCCTCGGAAGATCGCTTTATAAAGCCCAGCATTCTGTATGATCGAGCAACCACACCATCTACATGAGCATCGAAACGTAGTTTTTGATCTAGTGTTACACCAAGATCAACTGTAGATGTAACTCGACGCAACTTATCATAGTTAAGGATGTAATCATATTTATGTAATTCTTTTTCCTGGTGAATGTGATGGTGTGACACTTAGAAAAGTTTAAGTGTAATTGATTACTTGTACAGAAATTGCAAATCCTATCAAGATCTGCCTGTAATTTAACACAATCGTCGATGTTTCGAATAGAAAGGTAAATTTTTAAGTCGTCAGCGTACATCAGGCAACGCGAATTAACAATATTATTAAAAATGTCGTTTATGTAAATTAAAAACAGTAAAGGACCGAGATGACTGCCTTGCGGCACTCCGGATGTAGTGTAAATTAAGCGTGACTTTTAGCCACCAATATGTACAGGCTAAGAGCGATCGGACACGTATGAACCAAACCAACGCAACAAATTGCCAGAAATACCAAAAAGTTGCAATTTACTTACCAACACAGAGTGATCAACTTTGTCGAAGGCCTTACTAAAATCGGTGTACACTGCGTCCACTTGAACATTTTCGTCGAGCGACGCAAATAGAAAATCGGTATATTCTAAAAGATTAGTTTCGACTGAACGCCCGGAAAGAAAACCGTGCTGATTAGTATTAATACTTCCACGAATTTGAAAAAATACACTAGCGTACACCAACTTCTCAAAGACCTTTCCAAGTATGGGTAATATAGATATTGGACGATAATTGACAACGAAGTGTCGATCACCTGATTTAAAAATGGGTGCAACGTTGGCTCGCTTCCACGCATCCGGAAACACTCCCAGCTTAATGGATTTATTATATATCAGCTGTAAAGGAACTGATATTGCCTGAGCACAGTTTCTGACCAGTATAGCAGGTATACCGTCAGCATCAGGACCCTTATTCAAAGCTACTTGACGCAATGCCCCCTCCACTTCAATGAGACCAAAGTCATGAATGAGTACGCGCGGAGAATCAACCGTCCCCACCGCATCATAATGGGGAGCAGACGGTGCTGCGAAAACTGCACTAAAATAATTCGCAAATAACGAACAGATGGCATCGCCGCTCGATGCCTCAACCCCATCCAGAATTACAGTTGATGGGATACCCGTACCGCCTCTTCTGCGTTTGAGATATGCCCATAGCTGCTTTGCGTCTAATGCAACACCATCCTGCACACGTTTAATATACGCCTTATAATCCTGATCAATCAGGTATTTAGAGCGTCCACGCAGAAGACGAAACGTTAAATAGTCCAACTGATTTCCACAACGCTTCCACTTTTTATGGGCTTTATACTTTTCCTTTATTACTTATATATATACAGTCTATGCACAAAATGTAGATGGTCAAACATCTTAAACAAAATTCTCTGCGCAGTCGGTGCAGCATGGATTTGAATGCTCCAAACAGATGCAAGTACCACAAAACTTGCAAAAATATTTCGATTTTCGGTCTTTGCAGTATTTACACCTTTGTCGACCAGGCGAAACCGTTTGAGATTTTTGTGAAGTTGGGAGTCCTGATAATTGAGCCGCCAGTCCTCTTACTTTCCGCGGTAGGTTCGGCTTATTAGCTCGTATTTTCATATTTTCTAAAATTAATTTCTTGCCCAGCTCCTCCAAAAACAGTCGCCTGCTATTTGAAAATTCACCATCAGGGTTATTAGTGTTGTTTATTATGAATGCGTTCATTGTTACTACATTCAGTATGCCGAAGAAAACTACCGCCTTGTGTTTCGAGCAACGTTGTAAGATGTAATCATTCTATCAACTACATCAACACCACTCTTTGTATTATTATAGAATGTTATAATTTCTGGTTTTTTATTTTCACCGGAATTTTCGTTGATTTTGTCATCATAGTGCATGGATGATACAACTAAAACATTCTTTGATTTTTTGGGTACATACGATGTTATTGTCATATCAGCATAGAATGCGAAAACTGAAGATAGTGCAGCCCTACCCTTCACATGTTTAATTTCATTCGGCAATGATTTTCGATTGGAATGGATTATACCAAATACTGTTAGTCGATGTTCATGCAGCAATCGACTTACAGCTTCGACACTAGTGAACCAGCGGTCCATGGTAATATTCCGTCCTGTTCCTGAAATATGATTGGTCATTCTCATAATGACCGCGCTGCAGAATTATCCACTTGAAAGGGTCCTGTAGGTTGTAGTCCAGCATAAATCTCCAAATGCGATGTACAAAAGGTTCTTGCATCCACTGAAGAGAATACTTTTATCCCATATTTACTTGGTTTATTTGGAATGTAAACCCTAATAACATTTCGTCCAAAGTCACATATTCACCCACACTGTAAGGTTTTTTACAAACTTGACTAAATTTTTCAAATATGTTCCTTACGGCAGCAAGTTTGTCTAGTTTCCGTCGCTCCTCTCTTAAATCGGTATTGTCAAAACGTATGCACTTCATCAGGAAAATAAATTTTCATTGAGACATGCTAGCAAGGAACATTTGCAACCCTAAACCTTTTTCACACCAAAATTCACTTAATTTTTTACGGCCTCCATGCTGAGAATCGGCTAAATACAATAAACCGATAAATGCTTTTTCTGTTTTATTGATATGTGTAACATTGTATTTACTCTTAAATTTTATTGATGCTTTTTAAAATTTCTTCAAAAAAGAGCATCCAACATTGAAACGGCGTGTTGGCCTTTCTTGCTTCTCCAAGAACCAGTGGCGGCGCTAAACCAAACGTAGGCGTCGGCGAGGCCCTTTTCATATCCCACAAAATATTTGCTTTGATCGTTGGGACTGCACTAGTTGTCCCAAGTAGTTACTGCAGTATAAATGTAGTGTTTCAGTGCAGTTTTCGAAAAACTGACAGGTAACTGATTGTTCGAAAACTGCACTGAATTACTACATTTACACTGCACTGAATTGCTTCTGGCAACTAGTGCAGTCCCAACGAACAAAGCTATTGCTAGTTGCGTACTCTATTAGGCTAAGATTAAAACGCGGCTAGTTATATGATAAGTATATTTTCTATTAATTAAACAAAAACAATCACGCAAACGAACATAATAATAAGTAAAATTAAAGTAAACGAAATTTACGGCTTTTCGCTTCACTGAATTTTTTCAGTATTAATTGATAGTTTATATTTGCTGCTATTTCGGCTTCAATTGATAAAATTGATAGCGCAGATAATCTTTCTTGGCTCATTGTGCTTCTCAAATAGTTTTTTATTAATTTTAACTTTGAGAAGCTTCTTTCGGCAGAAAGCACGGCTTCTGCCGAAACAGGACAGGAATTGTTAGCATAATCCTAATAGATATGTAAACATTTGGATATATTTCCTGCAAATTATTTTGCACAATGTACTGTATTAGTTGTACTACATCTTGAACAGAGTCTGGCAAATTTGATTTTATAAGTTGAAGTTCTTCATAGAGTTCGAAAGGCTCTATGTCACTGTTCTCCCCATCCCTGAGAGTTGTACCAAGATCATTACAGTGCTTCAGAAGATTTTGTTTTGATAAAGATCTTAAATAATTGATGTCATAAATAAAACCAAATCGTTCGAAATATTCATTGAGAGATTTGAATCGATATTCTACGTCGACTATGATAGCGTCTATCATTGTGTTAAAAAAGTCAATTCTAAATCTCGTCTCCGCGAATTGCACAGGTTCATCTATTCCTTCGTAATCGAACATTTTTTTCTTTCTTGCAACTCTTCTTTCTTGAAATTGTGACGCAATTTCATAATTACTTTTTTCTACAAATGACCAAGCTTCTGCAATGCTCACATCAAATCCTGTACTGCGGTATTCTTAAATCCACTTGCAAAAGGAACGCAATGTGTCAACAGCCACTTTCAAGTTAACTTGAACTGATTGCCATAACTTACTTATATTATTGACGCGTGATAAAACCTCGTACCATACGTGTATAGCAACAATAAATTCAAATGTTAGCATTTCCTTCAAAACAGCTTCACAGTCACATAAAGTTTCAGCATCTTCACTTTCGTTTTTCAAATCATTTACACAGTTGATCACCAACCCAACCCAACCCGATATTTTTTGCGTGGAACCACTGTGTAGCCACCGGACATCATAGTGTTAAGAAAATAATATTGATATTGTAATAGTGCAGCAAGATTTTTTTTAATCGACTACGAGGCCCCTTTGACCGCGAGGCCGTCGGCGATCGCCGACATCGATGACGCCTATCGCCGCCATTGCCAAGAACTCCAGGCAAATGAGTAACGATATTTTGCTGTCTTGTGCGAACGCGGCGAGGGGGAGCACGCTTTTTCCACTTAGTTCTGTCACTTCCATAAAAATACTGAGATCGGGTACTACCAGTACTAGTAGAAGGATTCTAGTAGAAGAGTCCTCTTCATCTGGTTCTTCTTGTTCTGTATCAGTACTATGTTCATTAATTATATCTTCAGCAACGGACTCACTATCAGATTCGTCACTAACGTCTGGACTTGGAATTTCATCAGACTACTAACTGCGAACAAACAATAAATCACACAAGGTTTTAAAATGTCTGTAACTCGGGGAACTCCCCATGGGATATTCTATTACTGTAAATTAGGCGAAACCCGGTTTGAAACTTCGCTGTTAATTTCCTAGCTACTCTTTAGATGGCGCACACATCTTAAAATAGTAAACTGTATTCATGAATCCCTATCTTTTATTATCTCTGGGAATTCCCTTCTGCGATACCCGGAAATACGGTTTAATAAATATTACAGTCACAATACGAGAGATGGCATTACTTTGATATTAAAGGTATTACAGTTAATAATTTTTCTGGTAACAATAAATTTTTTAATTAAAGCAAAAGCTGATGGACACGCAATAAATTGCTGTTTTTGGCTATTTCAAACTCGACAGCATTTCATCAAACAAAGAAGAAAAAAAAAACAATAAAAGGATTTTCAGAGAAATTTACAAGCAGCAATCAGGTCAGCTTGGGGAACACAATGAACTCTTTTTACAAGTGCGCTAATTGTTTTAATCGCACCTGTTATTGTACTTTGTTATTAAAGCGATCAAAATATATGTAGCAACCCAAGTTTGAGGTGTAAATTAGCCCAACCCTTGTCTCGCTCTAACAAAAGGGGAATTACCTTAGTCGGAAGTGCATAAATACTTATTCAAGGAATTAACAATTAGGTACCACTTAAATCGAGGAGTTGTACCATTTAACGCACAATCCATATAAGTTGCCTAACTTAAAATTTGTACATCAATTTAAATTTATGTTTTTAATTTCTGTTAGTTAATCACATTTTGTGTGTGTGTGTGTTGTGTAGAAGAATTTTTTCTGGTAAATAAACTATTTTTATATTTATTCCTTTATACAGAATTTTTCACAAATATTTACATAGTGGAAAAATCAAACAAATTATTCCCTCTTTAACATTCCTTTGACACTAAAAATAAGACTTGTAGGATTTCTTTCTTTGTTTGTTCAACAAAAAATTGTGTACCATGGCCGTTTCGTCCCTCGTTTGAGAGTAAAACGTGGAAAGGTAATTTCCCACGCGCGCCACGTGTACGAAAGTGGTACGTGTGCAGCTTCCGAAAAATGCATATTCCGAGTAAGCGTTTCTATCATCACCACCATCCCTTCGCTTTGTGAACACCGTCGATCGAATGAATACTTTTATTCTTCATTTTCTTTGGTTTTATTCGGTCTTATTGCAATTTTTCTGACACTTTGCCGTTAACGTGGAAATTTTAAAATTTGTCACATCTGAACAACGTGGCGATAAATATTGGAGAAAGGATTTCATTTGAATTAACTTTTATGTTTTGTTTAATATAATATTTCGAATTGAATTTTCACATTTGAAATCATTTCAAATATTTAATCATTCGAAAAAATCGAATTCCTTATCAAAAAAAACATAGTTTTTAATAATAATAAAAAAATCTAAATTAGGTTTGTAAATAATTTTATCTCAATCTTATCTAAATTGCATCTTCTCTCATAAAATTTATAACCACGATTAACTACTAAATTTCAAAAGATATGATTTGATTTATTTAATAATAAATTGAATAAATTAAAAAATAGAAATACAAAACAAAATTCTTTTTACAATAAATATTTAATATTTACAATAGACGTAATCACTTGTATTACCTGTATTGAATTGGTATTTTATGTTTCTTTTTGTTGTTTATTTTCGGTTACGTAAGAATGTCAATGTGGAGTTTTTAAAAATAGGTCACAACAAGTAGTTCCAACTCGAGGATTTCTTGGAAATACTATTTTTAGAAAAAAGTGTTAATAGAAAAAGTGGCAATAAAAAAGAACGTTAAGGAAGTAGTACGCTTCTTTTTCCACTTATTTACACATTTAATTCACAAAAAACATTTCTAAATATAAATAAACGAATCAATGACATCATTGTTATCAACCAACGCGTTATATTTTAATAAATTAATTTTTTGGTTTAATTAGATGTAATAAAGTCGAATTCTAGCCCGCATTTATTATAAAATGGAGATATTATAATATGCGGGATTGGAATTTTTGATGTAATAATGTAGGTTTTATATTAAATTTATAATATGCTTAATAAAATGTATATTAATAGGTTGGTTAAAGTTATATGATTTAAATTAAACGGGTAGAATTTTTAAATATAAAAGAAATAATAAGTAATTTTCAGTTTTTGATGGTGTCAAAATGTCGAAAACGGCTGTTTTAACCAAAATATGTGAAATAATTGCGTTTGTCGGGTCCCGTTATCAGTTTTTCAAAGTTATATGTCTCTAATTTTTTTAGAGCGATTTAATAAATTAAAAAGAAGCAGAAATAAGTCAATCGGAAAATATGGTACTTGTGGGTGTTCCAGACTGGACGTCGCGCCCTTATTTTACCTACATAAACAAATAAAGACGCGACGCCCAGTCTGGAACACACACCAGCCAGATTGGATAGAACCCTTTTCTCCCCGCATGATAAAAGAATTTGAATTTCCAGAACTATTCATACTTGATGATATCTTGACTATCTTCTTCCATTCTCAAATTGATTTTTAACCACAGCTATCCCTCGAAAAACAGCCTCTCCACGATTCTTTCATGTTTTGCAGAAACACTTCCAGCATTTCCTTGCTATAGCTAAACATAGAGCCTCATATATCTCATCATCATCTGTGATTAACATGCCTTAACATCTTTCTCGACATCTATCAATATCATTGTTGCTATCAGTAAATTTCTTTGTGAATATCGGCTGTAATATCTTCAAATATCACCTCTAGTCTTTTTTAACATTTAATCACCCCAAAATTCATCAACATCATCCTTGATATTTCCAAACAAGATCAACTCTCATTATTAAATTAGATATCTTTTTCGACATCGTCGTTGATATCGCTAAACATCTGGTCTGATATCCCTTAATATCATCGTTCGCTCTTCTTAACATCATCCTTTGAATTCCTCCGCACTATCCCTGACATGCACCAACATAATCCTTGATGATATTAGAGGTATATCATTAAATATTATCTCTAGTCTTCCTTAACATCATCTACGGCATGAAAATCACCCCAGATATATCTCAACGATTGTCTAAACAGTGATATCACACTCTAAACAAGATCAACTCTCATTATTAAATTAGATTTGTTTCAACATCGTTCCTGACAGCTTCGAAAATCGCTGTGACGGTACTCAACATCGTTTAATACGTGTAAGTCGTTTATTAACATACATTAACATAATCCCTATCATCACTCAACATTGTCTTGGCCTCGGTCAAGATTGTCTCCATTTACATATTATATGACATATATCAACATCCATTATTGATACTGCTAAACATCTCTTCTAATACCTTTCAATGTTATCCTTTTTTTTTCTTTATTTATTTACCAGACTAGCTCTAGAGCTATACATGGCATTTTTATTATTTAATAATATATACAATGTAATATACAACATGAGTCGCCTTTGCTCTCCTAAGCACCTTTTGGATTGGGTTGGGCTGAGTAAGAGGAAAAATAATGTACAATAAGCATAGATCTTGGGATAATCTCCATTGTAGTCGCCTGTGAATATTTCTTCTGCCCAAATTGTAGAGTTCTGTTGATTCACACATGTGTCGTGTAACTTTTTGGTTTTCGTTGAAATAAACTCTTGAATCGTTTTAATGCCCAATTCGTTATGTAGTTGCTTGTTTGTGATAAACCATTCGACGTCCACAGCTATTCTAAGTATCTTATTTTGTAGTGCACACAAATTCTGCCGCATTTCCCCATATCTCACAGGCATACATCACCATTGAGCGAATTAACGAGGTGTAATATAATTCAGCTAGTCTCCATAACCTTTATTTAACTTCAAGTTGATATGATATTGCCAAGTGAGTCTTGTATCCAAATAAATCCCCAGATATTTTGCTGCTTTTTCGTTTTTCCATTCTATCTGCTTGTCGTTGATAACTAATTGTTGAGGGTTTCTTATACGTCTTAATGTAAACATTTTTGCTGCACATTTTTGTTCGTTAATGTCTAAATTCTATAGGTTGGGCCATTTGTTTATCTTGGTCGTAATAGTTTGTAATTTACTTATTGCTGTGGATAGATCTTCATCTTTTGTAAATAAGACTGTATCATCCGCAAAGCTATGTCATTCTGAATAATTTGGGTGACATTGTTCATATCAATATAAAAAAAAATGGGAGCCAGGACACCGCCTTGTGGAACACTTGCTCGTGTTGGTGATTTGGAGGAGAAGCAGTCGTGGATTTTGGTGGAAAAGGTTCGGTTTGTCAGGAAAATTAGAAGAATTGATTTGAGGTATTGTGGTAAATCAAGTTTAAGGATCTTGAATTTCAGTCCATCCAACCAAATTTGATCGAAAGCTTGTGTGGTGTCCAAGAAGAGCACTGTTGTGTACATATTGTTTTCGAAACCACCTTGTATTAGTTCAACTATTCGTTGAAGTTGATGACTTGTTGAGTGTCCTTGTTAAAACCCGAATTGAAAATGTGGTAATATCTGTTGTCTATTTAACTCATCCAGCAATCTCTTTTTCATAATCTTCTTAAGAAGTTTTGATAACATGCATAATAAACTAATTGGCCTGTAGCTTTCTAGTTTAGATTGGTTCCATAGTTCAGGAAAGTATCCAATTAAACATGCATTGAATAAGCTGGCTAGGTAAGCATAATATTTTCTTGCGAGGTTCATTAAGATAATACTTGTTAGGAGATCATGGCCAGGAGCTTTCTTCTTAGGCAATGAATTGGTTATTTCCTGAATTTCTGTGGGTGATGTGGGATTTCTAGCAATTTGACTTGTTATTACATATCGCTCTGTATCTCGCATATGCCACGCAAACATTCTTTAGCATGTCTAAACGCCGCGTGTTCAACAATATTACATTGATAGTACTTCATTACATCGGAAATAAAGCAACAATAACAGTGAAGTAATTTGATTTGAAATGTTTATGTTTTATATGATCTGATATTATTGTTGGAGTCGTGTACAAGTAAAGGTGTTCGTGATTCAGTGTGTTAAAAAGACGGTTTTTCCTAAAGTGCCTCGGTTGTAGCGTCTCGGCCACAATTACAACATTCATTTCAAGGTCATACAGTTTATTTTTAATTATTACTTTTATATTACAACAACATATTTGGTATTTCAATCGTTTTTTATGGTTTAGAGTATAAAATAGTACAAATTTAGGTTGAAACAAAATATCTAGGATACCAGAAACTCTTCTCAGAAATTCCACGAATCCTCTCAAAATCCTTGAAAACTTAACTTGAAAAACTTGAGATGACATTATCCTTAATTATCCTTTCATTAAAAATCCATGAAAATAGTTGAAAATCTTTTGATAACTTTGTAAATTTTCACTGGAATATGGAAGTCTCTCTGGAAGCTTTTTGCAAGTCTTAGATGTCAACCTCTAAGTATTTAGGAAACTACAGGAATCGTTAAAAATCCCTACAAAGCTTTGGCAATCCTTAGAATCTCTCCGAAAAGCAATTAAAGTTTTCTGGGAATTCTAAAAGAGGCTTGAAAATTGTTACAAATAAACATTATCCCTAGAATTTCTAGGTTATCAGAAATTCTTCTCAGAAATTCCACGAATCTTCTCAAAATCCTTGAAAACTTAACTTGAAAAACTTGAGATGACATAGTTATTTCTAGAAATATACTGACAACTTGGCAATCATTAAAAATCCATGAAAATAGTTGGAAATACTTTGATAACTTTGTAAATCTTTGCTAGCTCTCTGGAATCTTTTTGCAAGTCTTTCAAGTCAACCTCTATGTATTTAGGAAACTACATGAATCGTTAAAAATCCCTATAAAGTTTTGGCAATCCTTAGAATCTCTCCGAAAAGCAATTAAAGTTTTCTGGGAATTCTAAAAGAGACTTGAAAATTGTTGCAAATAAACATTATCCCTAAAATTTCTAGGATATTAGAAATTCTTCTCAGAAATTCCACGAATCCTTTCAAAATCCTTGAAAACTTATCTTGAAAAACTGGAGTTGACTTACTTATTTCTAGAAATATCCATGGATATAGTTGGAAATCCGTGGATAACTTTGTAAATCTTTGCAAATTCTCTGGAATCTTTTTGCAAGTCTTAGAAGTCAACCTCTAAGTATTTAGGAAACTACAGGAATCGTTATAAATCCCTACAAAGCTTTGGAAATCCTTACAATCTCTCCGAAAAGCAATTAAAGTTTTCTGGGAATTCTAAAAGAGATTTGAAAATTGTTACAAATAAACATTATCCCTAGAATTGCTAGGATATCAGAAATTTTTCTCAGAAATTCCACGAATCCTCTCAAAATCCTTGAAAACTTCACTTGAAAAACTTGAGATGACGTAGTTATTTCTAGAATTATACTGACGACCTGGCAATCATTAAAAATCCATGAAAATCCTTGGATAACTTTGCAAATCTTTGTAAACTCTCTGGAATCTTTTTGCAAGTCTTAGAAGTCAACCTCTATGTACTTAGGAAACTACATGAATCGTTAAAAATCCCTACAAAGCTTTGGCAATCCTTAGAATCTCTCCGAAAAGCAATTAAAGTTTTCTGGGAATTCTAAAAGAGACTTGAATATTTTTACAAATAAACATTATCCTTAGAATTTCTAGAATATCAAAAATTCTTCTTAGAAATTCCACGAATTCTCTCAAAATCCTTGAAAACTTAACTTGAAAAACTTGGGATGACGTAGTTATTTCTAGAAATATACTGTCAACCTGGCAATCATTAAAAATCCATGAAAATAGTTGGAAATCTTTTGATAACTTTGTAAATCTTTGCAAGCTCTCTGGAATCTTTTTGCAAGTCTTAGAAGTCAACCTCTAAGTATTTAGGAAACTACAGGAATCGTTACAAATGCCTACTAAGCTTTGGCAATTATTAGAATTTCTCCGAAAAGCAATTAAAGTTTTCTGGGAATTCTAAAAGAGACTTGAAAATTGTTGCAAATAAACATTATCCCTAAAATTTCTAGGATATCAGAAATTCTTCTCAGAAATTCCACGAATCCTTTCAAAAACCTTGAAAACTTAACTTGAAAAACTGGAGATGACTTACTTATTTCTAGAAATATACTGACAACCTGGCAATCATTAAAAATCCATGAATATAGTTGGAAATCCGTGGATAACTTTGTAAATCTTTGCAAATTCTCTGGAATCTTTTTGCAAGTCTTAGAAATCAACCTCTAAGTATTTAGGAAACTACAGGAATCGTTATAAATCCCTACAAAGCTTTGGCAATCCTTACAATCTCTCCGAAAAGCAATTAAAGTTTTCTGGGAATTCTAAAAGAGACTTGAAAATTGTTATAAATAAACATTATCCCTAGAATTTCTAGGATATCAGAAATTTTTCTCAGAAATTCCACGAATCCTCTCAAAATCCTTAAAAACTTAACTTGAAAAAGTTAAGATGACCTAGTTATTTCCAGAAATATACTGACAACCTAGCAATCATTAAAAATCCATGGAAATAGTTGGAAATCCTTGGATAACTTTGTAAATCTTTGCAAGCTGTCTGGAATCTTCTTGCAAGTCTTAGAAGTCAACCTCTAAGTATTTAGGAAACTACAGGAATCGTTAAAAATCCCTACAAAGCTTTGGCAATCCTTAGAATCTCTCCGAAAAGCAATTAAAGTTTTCTAGGAATTCTAAAAGAGACTTGAAAATTGTTGCAAATAAACATTATCCCTAAAATTTCTAGGATATCAGAAATCCTTTTCAGAAATTCCACGAATCCTCTCAAAATCCTTGAGAACTTAACTTGAAAACCTTGAGATGACGTAGTTATTTCTAGAAATATACTGACAACTTGGCAATCATTAAAAATCCATGGAAATAGTTGGAAATCCGTGGATAACTTTGTAAATCTTTGCAAGCTCTCTGGAATCTTTTTGCAAGTCTTAGAAGTCAACCTCTAAGTATTTAGGAAACTACAGGAATCGTTATAAATCCCTACAAAGCTTTGGCAATCCTTAGAATCTCTCTGAAAAGCAATTAAAGTGTTCTGGGAGTTCTAAAAGAGACTTGAAAATTGTTACAAATAAACATTATCCCTAGAATTTCTAGGATATCAGAAATCCTTCTCAGAAATTCCACGAATTCTCTCAAAATCCTTGAAAACTTAACTTGAAAACCTTGAGATGACGTAGTTATTTCTAGAAATATACTGACAACTTGGCAATCATTAAAAATCCATGGAAATAGTTGGAAATCCGTGGATAACTTTGTAAATCTTTGCAAGCTCTCTGGAATCTTTTTGCAAGTCTTAGAAGTCAACCTCTAAGTATTTAGGAAACTACAGGAATCGTTAAAAATCCCTATAAAGCTTTGGCAATCCTTAGAATCTTTCCGAAAAGCAATTAAAGTTTTCTGGGAATTCTAAAAGAGACTTGAAAATTGTTACAAATAAACATCATCCCTAGAATTTCTAGGATATCAGAAATCCTTCTCAGAAATTCCACGAATTCTCTCAAAATCCTTGAAAACTTAACTTGAAAAACTTGAGATGACATAGTTATTTCTAGAAATATACTGACAACTTGGCAATCATTAAAAATCCATGAAACTAGTTGGAAATACTTTGATAACTTTGTAAATCTTTGCAAGCTCTCTGGAAACTTTTTGCTAGTTTTAGAAGTCAACCTCTAAGTATTTAGGAAACTACAGGAATCGTTATAAATCCCTACAAAGCTTTGGCAATCCTTAGAATCTCTCTTCTGAAAAGCAATTAAAGTGTTCTGGGAGTTCTAAAAGAGACTTGAAAATTGTTACAAATAAACATTATCCCTAGAATTTCTAGGATATCAGAAATCCTTCTCAGAAATTCCACGAATCCTCTCAAAATCCTTGAAAACTTCACTTGAAAAACTTGAGATGACGCAGCTATTTCTAGAAATATACTGACAACCTGGCAATTATTAAAAATCCATGGAAATAGTTGGAAATCCGTGGATAACTTTATAAATCTTTGCAAGCTCTCTGGAATCTTTTTGCAAGTCTTAGAAGTCAACCTCTAAGTATTTAGGAAACTACAGGAATCGTTAAAAATCCCTATAAAGCCTTGGCAATCCTTAGAATATCTTCGAAAAGCAATTAAAGTATTCTGGGAATTCTAAAAGAGACTTGAAAATTGTTACAAATAAACATTATCCCTAGAATTTCTAGGATATCAGAAATCCTTCTCAGAAATTCCACGAATCCTCTCAAAATCCTTGAAAACTTCACTTGAAAAACTTGAGATGACGCAGTTATTTCAAGAAATATACTGGCAACCTGGCAATCATTAAAAATCCATGGAAACAGTTGGAAATCCTTGGATAACTTTGTAAATCTTTGCAAGCTCTCTGGAATCTTTTTGCAAGTCTTAGAATTCAACCTCTAAGTATTTAAGAAACTACATGAATCGTTAAAAATCCCTACAAAACTTTGACAATCCTTAGAATCTCTCCGAAAAGCAATTAAAGTTTTCTGGGAATTTTAAAAGAGACTTGAAAATCCTCTCAAAATCCTTGAAAACTTCACTTAAAAAACTTGAGATGACGTAGTTATTTCTAGAATTATACTGACGACCTGGCAATCATTAAAAATCTACGTAAATATTTGGAAATCCTTGGATAAGTTTGTACATTTTTGCAAGCTTTCTGGAATCTTTTTGCAAGTCTTAGAAGTTAACCTCTAAGTATTTAGGAAACTACAGGAATCGTTAAAAATGCCTACTCAGCTTTGGCAATCCTTAGAATTTCTCCGAAAAGCAATTAAAGTTTTCTGGGAATTCTAAAAGAGACTTGAAACTGGTTACAAATAAACGTTGTATTAAAAATTGCTAGGATATCAGAAATTCTTCACAGAAATTCCACGAATCCTCTCAAAATCCTCGAAAACTTCACTTGAAAAACTTGAGATGACGCAGTTATTTCTAGATATATACTGACAACCTGGCAATCATTAAAAATCCATGGAAATATTTGGATATCCTTAGATAACTTTGTAAATCTTTGCAAGCTCTCTGGAATCTTTTTGTAAGTCTTAGAAGTCAACCTCTAGGTATTTAGGAAACTACAGGAATCGTTAAAAATTCCTACAAAGCTTTGGCAATCCTTAGAATCTCTACGAAAAGCAATTAAAGTTTTTTGAGAATTCTAAAAGAGACTTGAAAATTGTTATAAATAAACATTATCCCTAAAAATTCTAGGATATCAGAAATTCTTCTCAAAAATTCCTCGAATCCTCTCAAAATTTTTGAAAATTTTAGCTTGAAAAACTTGAGATGAGGTAGTTATTTCTAGAAATATACTGACAACCTGGCAATCATTAAAAATCCATGAAAATAGTTGGAAATCCTTGGATAACTTGGTAAATCTTTGCAAGCTCTCTGGAATCTTTTTGCAACTATTGGAAGGCAACCTCTAAGTATTTAAGAAACTGCAGGAATCGTTAAAAATCCCTACAAAGCTTTGGCAATCCTTATAATCTCTCCGAAAAGCAATTAAAGTATAAATTTTAAAAAAAATTAAATTTTAAAAAAAGTAAATTTCTAGAATATCAAAAATTCTTCTCAAAAATTCCACGAATTCTCTCAAAATCCTTGAAAACTTAACTTTTCAAGTTAAACTTGAGATGACGCAGTTATTTCTAGAAACATACTGACAACCTGGCAATCATTAAAAATCCATGAAAATATTTGGAAATCCTTGGATAACTTTGTAAATTTTTGCGAGCTCTCTGCAATCTTCTTGCAAGTCTTTGATGTCAGCTTCTAAGTATTTAGGAAACTACAAAAATCGTTAAAAATCCCTACAAATCTTTGGCAATCCTTAGAATCTCTCCGAAAAGTAAATAAAGTTGTCTGGAAATTCTAAAAGAGACTTGAAAATTGTTACAAATAAACGTTATTCCAAGAATTTCTAGGATATCAGAAATTCTTCTCAGAAATTCCACGAATTTTCTCAAAATAATTGAAAACTTAACTTGAAAAACTTGAGATGACGTAGTTATTTCTAGAAATATACTGACAACCTGGTAATCATTAAAAATCCATAAAAATAGTTGAGAAAAGTTAAAACTACGGCTTTTCTTAAAGTGCTTCGGTTGTAGCGTCTCGGCCGCAATTATCTTCATTTCAAGGTCATATAGTTTATTTTTAATTATTACTTATATTACAACAACATATTTGGTATTTCAATCGTGTTTGATGGTTTAGAGTATAAAATGGTAAAAATTTAGGTTGAAACAAAGATCAAAGTTCGGGGAAATTTCACAAAAAAAAAATTGTAAGTCAAAAAAGTTAATGACCCACATTTAACCTAATTCTCAAACCTTTCTCTTTCTTCTAAAATTAATTTAAATAGACGGAGTTAATTATTTATTCTTCCAGGAATTTTGTAAACGTAACAAAATCTTTCAATCTATTTTAACTTACGCATCGCGTCAATAATTAGAAAAGATCACCAGAAATCCCCAACTACGTGTTTGCGCGTGTTCTTTACCAACCACGTTTCTGTTTAAACTCTTGAAGAAGTGGAACCGCAGTAAAACCAAAGTGAACCAAAGTGAATACAAAAAAAAGCCCCACTAACAAAACATTTCTCTCTCACTCTACTTCTTGCTCTTTGTAGTGGAAGCAGTGGAAGGTTTTAATCCGCGAGATACGATAAAACCTCGACGTTTTCAAGTACGGCAGTCGTTCGTTCGACTCCGAACCGAAAACGAATCTCGTCCTCGCGTACTAGGTTAAAGAAAAATAGTTTCAATTCTCGTATGAGTTTAAAAGAGAGAGAGTTCGCGCGGGTTTTTTTAAAAGAGACCTTCATCGTTTCTCTGTGTCCCAGCGCGCCGATTTCTTGGGATCTTTTAAAACAGTTTTAACCAGCGATTGATTTTATCTTAAAAAGTACTTGCTTCTCTTTGATTCTTTCCAGATGGCCGTGACTGAAACGCAAGGTAAGATCAAAAACGAAAAAAAATTTTTCTTTATTACTTTTTGGTGCGATATTTAATAACCCGATATTGACACACTTTCATTCAACCTTAAATAGGTGATAACCAGCTCTAAATTAACGCTTAATTAAGAATTAAGTTTTTAAATTAACGCAAAAATATAGTAGGAAAAGTTTTTTTGTTAAAGTTCAATATCTTGGAATTGTTTGATTTTAATGATCTCATAACTCGAAGTATAAACTACTTAAGAACTTTTAACTTTACTTCTTGTTCTTGTTAAAAGAAAAAAGTGATAAAGGCGATTCATTGTGAGTTTATAAATAGTCTTATCTCGGCTAAAACTTCTGTAATAATTCCAATTCCAAGCTTTTTTTTGTTTTTGAATCTTTTGAACTACTTCGAACTTGAAAGTTAATAAATCTTAAAAATATTTGTTTATTAAATTGTTTATTTATTAATATCTTAATCTTTTAGGACATTATCTAAATATAAATCAAATAATTTTTAATTTAGATAATATCAAACATTTCTAATCTCGAATTGTTCGCTTTCTATCAATTTATCCATCAATTATAGACTGTTCCTAAACTAATAAGTGTTTACAAATCAATCGCTTTTATATAAGTGTTTTGAACCAATTCATTTCTCCGATTTTTTTGTTTATATTTATTAAAGCTAAAAACTTTACAACGCTTTTTACTTTTATCTCCTTGAAACAGAAAGGACAGCCTTCATTAAAAGGACAAAAACGAATATTTTATAACTTCATGAAGTTCGCGTTAAGTTGTGCCTTGTATTTTAATGATCCTCGCCCAGCTTTATATAACTGTTTAAAATGATAATAAAGGAAGAAG
Organism: Onthophagus taurus; assembly: GCF_036711975.1. Taxonomy (NCBI): domain Eukaryota; kingdom Metazoa; phylum Arthropoda; class Insecta; order Coleoptera; family Scarabaeidae; genus Onthophagus; species Onthophagus taurus. The sequence goes on along the minus strand of NC_091968.1, from coordinate 5,395,201 downwards.
TCAATGTCTCCCTTTCCATTGAATTTTTTATCGATCTTTCCTCGGTTAAATTCGATTTTTAAAGAATGCGTTTAAGATACGACGAATTTTTGAAAGTCGGCGTTAATAATTACTTTCTATTTTTATAATTTTATCGATCGAAAAACTTTTTTTGGTTATTAAAAGAAACTTTTTCTCGTTTTGATGTTCAGGAAATGTATCACTTTTAGTCACGCGATTTGATTTGGATTTTATTTTATAATGTTGTTCACGATTATAAAGGATTGCATAACGTATTGTTCGCGACTTCCGATTAACGAATTTACCTCAAATTTCATCTCCGATTCTAAAATTTTTTTTCATTTATTCCTCTTGATTCCCTAATTCAAATTATTTATTCGCGAATTTGTTACAACCTAAGTAGCATTTAACAATGAGGATTAGTCAAATGGATTATTATTTCGTAATGCACAATTTCCGGATTAATTCGATACCCAATATGAACCGTAAATGTCCTTTTGGAGATTCCTATTGAATTGCAGCAATAGCTTCAGTATGCGGCTGAAATTGCTGAAACTTTATGATACATCTATAAATTGTCATACAGGAAGAAGTGTTAATAAAATTTCTGTTATTTTGGGACAAACCTTCCTTTATAAATAACTTAATAATATTAATAACTTAATTAGTAACAGTTTTAGATAAAAACATTTTTTTCTTTAACCACATTTTAACGATCATCAAATCGGCGAAATTTATATTAAAAAAAATTTTGATCTCATAAACTAAAAAATTCGTATAAAGTAAACGCCAGGGTTCCTTTATAACCTCAAAAACTTTCATTTACTAATTCTTAACCATATAGGAGAAAACTATTTTTTTCTTTAAAACCATACGCCCAATATTTTATCTCAGTTAAAAATTCGCCGAACATCTTTTCTTTCAGGGTTGAGTAACTTTCATTCATTCCACCAAGGTGTGCCTCATTTATCATTCTTTACCTTTCTCGATGACTTTCTCAGTGGTTACCTCAACTTGTGCACTGTTTTTAACAGCCAAGAAAACATCGACCAAGTTGATAACCTGGACAGCAAATATATATGTCTAATTGAATCCCCAACAAAACAGGTGGCAAAAATGTATAGCCGGCAATACTTTGAATAAAACATTGTTTATTATTTTCATACAACAAACATTCTGGTAACTATTTGACAATGTACAGTTTGGCCAACATAATTATTTATTTATTTTTATTTACACACCAAATTGGGCATTTCTGGGATTGTCCTGCTCTGGACAATCCCAGAAATAACTGTGCCTCGAAAATTACTTATTATTTCGAAAATAGAATAAAAATATAAATATAATATATAAAGCTGACAAGATTATGAACATTTTCTGTCAGTTTAGAGTTTGGCCAGTATAATTATGAACTTTTTCTAGCAGATTTGAGTTAGATCAGCATAAGTCTGGACATTTTCAGACAGTATATAGTTTGGCCAATATAATTATGAACTTTTTCTGGCAGTTTTGAGGTTGATCAGTATAATCCCAAACATTTTTTGACACTGTACAGTTTGGACAACATAATTATGAACCTTTTCTGTCAGTTTAGAGTTTGGCCGGTATAATTATGAACTTTTTCTGAGAGTTTCTATTTGATCAGCATTATCCTGGATATTTTCTGACAGTGTACAGTTTAGCCAATATAATTATGAAAGTTTTCTGTCAGTTTTGAGGTTGGTCAGTATAATACCAGAAATTTTTTGACAATGTACAGTTTGGACAACATAATTATGAACCTTTTCGGTTAATTTAGAAAAATTCTACGTGCACCATTGGATTCCACGTGAAAAAATCTATTAGAACCCGTTTTTACTTTCTTACTACGTTTCCGGGTTTTCCAAACACTCCCTGTATATCAAAAACGAAGAGAGCTATGAAAATTTGGTTTGCACCATTGTAAGTTTCACAAAAAAATAGCTCAGGTTCGCGAAAGCCCCAACTTTCTATCTTTCATAATAACTGAGATAACCTGTTATTACCCCCCATAATGCCAGAGTTGTGAGTGAATTTTTAAATACTACTACAAACTTTGGCAATAATTGAAAACAATGTTTTCCATCATGGTATGGTTATCATCATAACAACATTAAGTTTTAAATACATACAATAGTTTTAGAAAGAATAAACAAAATTTATACATTATGTTCCATCATAGTATGTATGGTTATCACCATAGCAACATTAACTTTTAAATACCTAACATTAGTTTTAGATAGCACAAAATGAATTTTTGTTAATTATTCAATAACTGTAAGAAATATAGCCCACAAACTAAATATATTTGTTATCAGAAGAAAATAACAAATTATTTTAAGTTATAGCCAACTATGGTTTCCATTCAAAAAAATAAAGTTACGTCTAAAATCTCGAAAATAAAAGATGGGAAAAAAATTATACCTAGGCCACTGAATTCTTCGTAAAAAATTACCGATATAATGTTTTATATATAATACTCCATCTTTGATGATAAGTGATGATAAGCTATTCGCGATTGTCGTTTTTGCAAATTTTTCAGCTTTTGCCGTTAAGACGAAAACAAAAGACGATAGCTGTTCGTAGTTTTCGGCATTAGCATTTTCTCGAAAGACGAGATCATGACATGTAAGCTACTTTGTTTCTATCTCTTTTAGTTTCGGAGATAGCCTATGCGCACAACGAAATTGGGACACCTGTACAGTTTAGCCAATATAATTATGAACTTTTTCTGGCAGTTTTGAGGTTGGTCAGTATAATCCCAGACATTTTCTGACAGTGTACAGTTTGGACAACATAATTATGAACCTTTCCTGTCAGTTTAGAGTTTGGTCAATATAATTATGAACTTCTTCTGGGAATTTTTATTTGATCAGCATAATCCTGGACATTTTCTGATTGTGTACAGTTTAGCCAATATAATTATGAACTTTTTCTTGCAGTTTTGTGCTTGGTCAGTATAATCTCACACATTTTCTGACAGTGTACAGGCCTATGTCTATACCAAGGGTGGCCAAGCTCTTTGATAGTCCGAGTCATTTTTCAATTTCAAATTTTTCGCGAGCCGCATATATACGCAATTAAATATGTATATGTATATTAAAACGGTATGCAAAAAAAGTATTACAAAACATTTTTTTACAGAAATTATATCAAATATAGTAAAAAAAAAGGTACTCGGGTACATTTATCGAGAGCCACAAATAATCCTTCAAAGAGCCGCAGATTGGCCACCGTTGGTATATACCATAGATGTAGAGCCTCGGCCGCAAGCGACCTCGGCTTATCACTGTTGATATTGTTGTCAACAGATTAGTTTCTGTATTGATATGATGTATATGTAAGGCTTCGGCTGCAAGCAACCTCATCTTAATCATCCTTGATATCGTTATAAACCGATTAGTTTTGAATCGATATGGTATAGATGTAGACCCTCGGCGGAAAGGGACCTCGTCTTATTCACTCTTGATAGTCTTGATATCATTATAAACCAGTTAGTTTTTATATCGATATAGTATAGATGTAGAGCCTCGGCCGCAAGCGACCTCGGCTTAATTACTCTTAATATCGTTGAAAACACGTTAGTTGTTGTATCGATATGGTATAAATGCAGAGCTTCGGCCGCAAGCGACCTCGGCTTAATCATGGTTGATATTGTGGTAAACAGATTAGGTTTTTTATTGATATGGTACCAATGTGACGCCTTGACCGCAAGCGACCTCGGCTTACTCCCTCTTAATATCATTATAAACCAGTTCGTTTTTATATCGATATGGTATAGACGTAGAGCCTCGGCCGCAAGCGACCTCGACTTAATCACTGTTGATATTGCTGTAAACAGATTAGTTTTGCTATTGGTATGGTACTAATGGTGCGCCTCGGCCGCAAGCGACCTCGGCTTACTCCCTCTTGATATCATTATAAACCAGTTAGTTTTTATATCGATATAATATACAGTGTGACCCATTTGGAAGCGGAGCACCCTCGTAAAATTTGTATTTATTATCCGATTTCGACAATTTTTTTTTTGAATTGTAGACCATAAAAAATTGTACCTTCGGACAAAGAGTCATGTTTTTCTTAGAAAAACCAAGGCCTACTATTTCACTTTATAGGTGCTAAAAATGAAGATGAAATCATATTAGGAAATTTTTTAGAATAAATCTGAGTACACAGCATTAAGCGCTTTTTGAAATAGGTATATACCAAGTTTCATCAAAAATGGTTACAAATTAAAACCGTTGCAGATAATTGAAAAATATCATTTTTTATGAATTTATTTGATTTGATCTAGTAAACCATGACAAAAAAGTTAATAAAACACCGACAATAATACAAAAACTGTTTACATTTGTTACAGATGAAATTAATTGATAAATACAGATAATACAGATAATCTGTAATAAATACAGATTTTACGAGGGTGCTCCGCTTGCAAATGGGTCACACTGTAGATGTAGAGCCTCAGCCGCAAGCGACCTTGGCTTAATTCCTCTTAATATCGTTGAAAACGGGTTAGTTGTTATATCGATATGACGTAGATGTAGAGCCTCGTCCACCAGCTACCTCGGCTTAATCACTGTTGATATTGTTGTAAACAGATTAGTTTTGCTGTTGGTATGGTAGCAATGTAGCGCCTCAGCCGCAAGCGACCTGGGTTTACTAGCTCTTAATATCATTATAAACCAGTTAGTTTTTTATCAAAATGGTATAGATGTAGAGCCTTGGCCGCAAGCGACCTCGGCTTAATCACTGCTGATATTTTTGTCAACAGATAGTTTTTCTATTGATATGGTATCCATGTAGTACCTCGGTCGCAAGAGACCTCGGCTTATTCACTCTTGATATCATTATAAACCAGTTCGTTTTTATATCGATATGGTATAGATGTAGAGTAGAGCCTCGGCCGTAAGCGACCTCGGCTTAATTACTGTTAATTTCGTTGAAAACGGGTTAGTTGTTATATCTATATGGTGTAAATGTAGAGCCTCGGCCGCGAGCGACCTCGGCTTAATAACTTAACAGCTTAATCACTGTTGATATTGTTTTAAACTGATTAGTTTTTCTATTGATGTAGCACCAATGTAGCGCCTCGGCCGCAAGCGACCTCGGCTTACTCCCTCTTGATATTATTATAAACCAGTTATTTTTATATCGATATGGTATAGATGTAGAGCCTCGGCCGCAAGCGACCTCGGCTTAATTACTCTTAATATCGTTGAAAACGGGTGAGTTGTTGTATCTATATGGTGTAGATGTAGAGCCTCGGCCGCAAGCGACCTCGGCTTACTCCCTCGTGATATCATTATAAACCAGTTAGTTTCTATATCGATATACTATAGATGTAGATCACTATACACATAATTAATCACTCTTGATATTGTTGTAAATCGATTAGTTTTCGTATTGATATATTATTTATTATATGTTTTAATAAATTTTTAATAATGGTTCATAAAGAAGTTTAAAAATGAACATTTTAATCCTCAAATTACAATTCATTAAAACGCAGTTCACTCATAACACAATATTTTTAAATATTTTCGATCCCTACAATTCCGTTGTTTGTTATTTTAACATCAACGGTTATATTTCCTGATCAATATCAAATAACAAAATAATTAAAACAGCACAACCATATTAATCTCTTAAAAAAACATAACAAAACAAAACGCGAAGAGAAAGTTTCAAATACGGTAGATTACTGTTTTAAAAATTCGTTTTATGACCAATTTATATACTTCACTTATAACTTTCTACGTTATTACGTTTTCATTTGTCTTACTTTTTGTAATAATTAAGTTATCAAATTTAAGACTTATTTACATTTCGATTTAAAAACATATTGAACGTTGTTTTAAGTCAAAGTTCAAACGGATGTAAGTAGATGTCTTGAAGAGGGGGGTTCTTAAAAGAGTTCAAAGTGTTTTTATCTCATTAAAAGTTAATAAACATTTTCTCTTCGGGGCCACAACACTTTCGACTCCTCTCGGAACAAATTGATCACGCGAGATCTAATACCATATAATTATTATTTAAAAAGTGTGTATGTAGGAAGATTTAAATTACTATATAATAAGTATGTTCTATAGAAATCAATCTCGGCATTGTGCGATTATTATTTCAAGTATGCCGATAAATTTTTCTTTTTAAGCAATCAAAGTTATTTTTAATTTTTCATTGTTTTACGATTTGTTATTGGTAATAATATTGTTTTTATAGGTTTTTTAATTGTTGGATTTTTTTATGGAGCGGATAAAACAAGTTAACAAGTTGATAAGAAATTTACTTAAAACGAATAAAATCTTTAACTTAATGACCTCTACATTATTATTATTTATCCTCACTTAAAAAAAAAACATATTTTTCTTAACGATTACATAAATGATTAAATCATTCGTTTCAATACATAATTGTCGTAGCAAAATAAAAATTTCCTTTTTATTGTGCTGTTGCAGGAAATAATGAAATGGTTGAAGGTGATGTTATCCAAAAATCCATCGGGATTTTCGGACGTTGGCACTGGTGGGTGGTTTTGTGGACGATGGCGTGTAAATTTTCGATAGCCTGGCACCAACTGAGCGTAGTTTTTCAAGCTCCGACGCCAGAATTTACGTGTAGTGACCCAAATATAACCGATGCGTGTTCGAAAGAATGTCCAGAGCATGTTTTTGACAGGTAAAAAATAGTCAAACAAAAAAGTTAATTAAATTAAAGATGTTTTGTCAAAATCCGACTTTGTTATTATTTTTAGTTACGGTTTTTTAGGTCGATTTTCACCCAAACGATCACGATGCAATGGGATTTAGTTTGTGATAAATACCAATTGAATAATGTGGTTCAAATGGCGACGATGTTGGGGATTTTAGCTGGTGCTGTCATTTTTGGAATGATTTCTGATAGGTAATAAGTTTTTTTTTTCGTCGTAATTTTATTATGTAATCAATCAATGAAGTTGAATTCAACTATTTATGAAAGATTTCTACATACATAGAAAAATATACAACAACCTAGCGCCATCTAGTATTACGTAGCGCTACTTAGCACTCTCACTAGAACTAACAGTAAGCTTAGAACTAGAAATATTCGGGTTTAGCCGTGGGTCTCTCAAGACGGCTAAACCCAAATGTTTCTAGTTCTAAGTCTAGTTTTAGTTTTAGCGCAATAAGAATATATAACGACATAGCGCCATCTAGTGTTACCTAGCGCTATTTCGCACTGTCACTAGAAGCAACGCTAGACCTAGTGTTGGGTTTATTATAAAAGATAGTAAACTTTGTCCTCAAAAATACGTTAAATATATAACAGAATAGGTCTCAAAGGAGAAAAAAATCAGTTTTTATCGCAAAACAAAAATTAATCAGATAGCTCGCTTGAAAACAGGATAAACCCGGAAAAATTAAAATCGAAAATTACAACTAAAAATAGAACAAAAATATATAAACATCATCATGAAAAATAGCGTAACATAACTATAAAGATAATTAGATTATGATCCCTTTCTGTCATTTTAGAGTTTGGCCAGTATAATTATGAACTTTTTCTGACAGTTTTGAGTTTGATCAGCATAATCCTGGACATTTTCTGACAGTGTACAGTTTGTAAAACATAATTATGAACTTTTTCTGGCACTTTTAAGGTTGGTCAGTATAATTATGAACTTTTTCTGAGAGTTTTTATTTGATCAGCATAATCCTGGACATTTTCTGACAGTGTACAGGGTGTCCAAATTTCGATGGGTTTGCAGGGTATCTCAGTTATTATGAAAGATAGAAAGTTGCGGCTTTCGCGAACCTGAGCTACTTTTTTGTGAAACTTACAATGGCGCAAACCAAATTTTCATAGCCGTCGTCGTTTTTGATATACAGGGAGTTTCAAAATTTACGATTTTCAGACACCTCCTGTATCTCGGCTATCCGGAAACGTAAAAACGGGTTCTAACACTTTTTTCACGTAGAATCCAATGGTGCACGTAGAATTTTTCTAGTCGTCACGGTTTTTGAGTTATAAAGAGTTAAGTATTTTAGAAGTTGAGTATTCAGTATTTGAGTTGTGTTTATAACTCAAAAACCGTAGTGACTAGAAAAATTCTACGTGCACCATTGGATTCCACATGAAAAAATCTATTAGAACCCGTTTTTACTTTTTTACTAAGTTTCCGGATAGCCGAGATACAGGAGGTGTTTGAAAATCATAAATTTCAAACACTCCCTGTATAACAAAAACAAAGAGGGCTATGAAAATTTGGTTTGCGCCATTGTAAGTTTCACAAAAAAGTAGCTCAGGTTCGCGAAAGCCGCAACTTTCTATCTTTCATAATAACTGAGATACCCTGCAAACCCATCGAAATTTGGACACCCTGTACAGTTTGGCCAATATAATAATGCACTTTTTCTGGCAGTTTTGAGTTTGGTCAGTATAATCCCAGACCTTTTCTGACAGCGCACAGTTTGGACAACATAATTATGAACCTTTTCTGTCAGTTTCCTACAACCTAAATTAGGTGTGAATGGTACGATTAAATCTATATGAATGTGTTCAAATCTACCTGTTGGAAAGTTGAATTTTTGTGGCGGCGATTTTGTGTATTTATGAATTTTTGCTTTTTGGCACGGTATACACGTTTTACACCAAAACTCAATTTGTTACGTTAAGTGTGGCCAAAAGAAACGCTTTTTAATATTATTTAAGGTGGTTTTGAAACCAATTAGTTAGACAATGAAATTTGTCGAAAATGATTTTTCTGAATTTCATAGGTATGTATAATCTAGGACGTGTAGAAGAATTCGCGTACCAAAGATCTAAGTTAGAGTTGTTTAAATTTAGATTTTGTTTTTAAAGTAGAAATTTTAATTCTTCATTTCAATTTTATGCGTTTCCTATTATTGTCTCTGAGGGATAGTCAGAAGTTAAGGTATTGATGTCAACTCTTGGTAATGCATCTGGGACTGTGTTGAATTTGCCTTTGATATAAGATATCTCGGAGGTAAATTCAACTATATAGTTGATGTATCGAGTTTATCTTGGGTTTTTTCAGTTTTTGAAAAGAATGCGCTTATTAAAGGTTTATGATCTGTAAAAATTTTGAATTGATTTCCCTGCAGAAAATGACGAAAATGTTTAACTGCTAGATATTATAGCTAGTAGTTCTCTATCGAACGTGGAATATTTCATTTGACCATTGGTCATCTTCTTAGAGAAGAAAGCCACTGGTGATGTAATTCCATTATTCATTTGGGAAAGGACGGCTCCTATTGATGAATCCGATGCGTTTGTGCACAGGAAATAAATACCTACCTGTGAAGGTTGGATGGGCTAGAATGGTAGCGTTTCCTAAGGATTCTTTTGCTTTAATAAAAGAATGTTCTTCTTGCGGGGTCCAATCAATGATGGTTTTATTTTTATGAAGTTGCAATTTGTTAACTAGGGCATGCAGTGGAATTAGAATTTCGGATATATTCGGTATGAAGCGATAATAGAAATTTAACATTCCTAGAAAGCGTAATTCTTTTAAAGTTTTTGGTTGTGGGAATTTAGTTATAGCGTCTATTCTACATTGTGATGGTCTAACCTTTTGCCGATATGTTATGGCTTAAAAAGTCTAGTGAGGGGACGCCAAATATATATTTATTGGGTTGTATATTTATATTATAACTGTTAAGTCTTTCGAAAAGGATTCGTTGATGTTCTAAGTGATCTTCGGATTTACTAGCTATTAAAATGCATCTAAATAAATTGTGGAAAATTTTTAAGCATGATCAGAAACTTCGATCATGTCTGTCAGATTTGGTTGTGTGTTGTGTGAGGTGGAAGAATTAGTTGATAGAGAGGTTGTTGTGTTGTGTGAATAATATGTGTAATTTGAATACGCGCTAGGTGTGGAGGTAATCGATTCCCAGATACGATCCGCCATCTTCAATAGATCCATTACTTCCTCTTTTGCAGAGGACAACAGAGCTACCGAGATGATGTTTGGAAGTCTTGCCCTCCAGAGTTTCAAAAGTAAATCAGAGCTTACCACCTGAGAACTGCCGATATTAGAGAGTAGTTCTCGGTAGAAGTCCGATGGCTTTTGTTCACCCATTTGCGTGTTTGAAAGAAGGTCATTCAACCGCTTCTCTTCAGTGAAAGAAAGACAATTAATAATACTCTTTTTCAAAGTTGCATACTGGTCTCTTTCTGGAGATTCGTTGATGATATCAACGATTGTATTCACTACCTCGGTGGGTAAATGAGTGACTACTAGGTTGTACTTTGTCCTGTCACTTATGACACGTGACAGCTCAAATTGGGCTTCAATTTGTCTAAACCAAGTGTCGGGCCTAGTAGTCCATAAAGGGAGTAGTCTGATATTGACTGTACTGTTAATTTGGTCACTTTCCGTATCTAGCATTTTGATTATGTTTTAATAATTAAAAAAATGGTTTAATTGATGCTCATTTAATTGTCAACCTCAGAACGTCAAGGAAGGAAAAATAGACTCACCTGCAAAATCCATTTCCCTAAACTCTTTGACATATTTATTTTATAGTATAATAATTAAAATATCCTTTTCGGGCTTTGGGGCGAGGTCTTCATTTACAGCCGTCTTTAAAGACGTGCGGCTAAACCCAAATGATTTTTTGTGTGTTAGTTCTAGTTTTAGTTTTACTAGCACTGTTATTATGTAGAACTAACACTATAGAAAGAACTAGAATCATTTGGGTTTAGCCACACGTCTCTAAAGACGACTAAACCCGAATGTTTCTAGTTCTAGGTCTAGTGTTAGTTCTAATTTTACACTTGCACTGTCACTAGAACTAACACTAGACCTTGAACTGCAAACCATTCGGGTTTAGCCGTGCATCTCTCAAAATGGCTACACCCGAGTGTTTCTAGTTCTAGGTCTAGTGTTAGTTCTAGTTTTAGTTCAATAAAAATACCTAACAACCTGGAGCTGAATGACAAATAAAACTAGAACTAACACTAGAACTAGACCTAGAAAGTTTCTAGTTCTAGGTCTAGTGTTAGTTCTACATAGTAACAGTGTTAGTGTAAAACTAGAACTAACACTCTTACTAGAAACGTTCGGGTTTAGCCGTGCGTCTCTCAAAATGGCTACACCCGAGTGTTTCTAATTCTAGGTCTAGTGTTAGTTCTAGTTTTACACTAACACTCTTACTATGTAGAACTAACACTAGACCTAGAACCAGAATCATTCGGGTTTAGCCGTCTTTAGAGACGTACGGCTAAACCCAAATGATTCTAGTTCTACGTATAGTGTTAGTTCTAGTTTTACACTAGCACTATCACTAGAACTAAGACTGTTACTATGTAGAACTAATACTAGACCTAGAACTAGAAAGATCCGGGTTTAGCCGTGCGTCTCTTAAGACGACTAAACCGAAATGTTTCTAGTTCTAGGTCTATTTGAATTAACACAAATTCCGAGTTGAAAAGAGTTCATCGAGTTAACTATCATTATCGCTCTAAGTTTAAAATATCTTTTTTGTAATTCGCGATGGTAATGAAAGCTATTACAGTACTCAAACGGGTGCTGTAATGAGACTCTTTACAGCATCCGATGCTGTAATGAGATTTTAGTAACATTTTATGGAAGCAGTTTAAGTTGGTGACATTGGGTCATTAATTTTTCTAGTTGTCAATGTGACAATTTTTGTCTATGGATGTTTAAACACGTTCTTAGCATCGAATACAAGGTCCACAATGATGAGGACATTGACTCTGAGCAATTTCTCTTATTTTGGGAGGTGTACATCAAACATTTTTTTCAGGTGAATATATTTTGTGTTTTGACAGTTTCTAATTGTCAATTCAAAGTTTCTATTTTCAAGTGTTCCGGTGTTACCAACTGCTACATACCTATTTCCCTACATTGCCAAAATTTACTTTATTTTTGTTAAAAAAATGTATAAAAACACGAATTACAAAAAATAGCATAAAAAACACGTTTCATAAGACTTAAAGCACTCATTCATTAAAAAACTCGTGGCTTCGCCACTCGTTTTTCAACTTGAATTCGTGCATTTCAAGCGTATCTTACGAAACTTGTTTTTTAATATATTATAACACGACTTTGTAGTACACAAAGAAGTGATAGATGGCAATCTAAATTATCTCATTATCGATTTCCCTTTAAATATATTTCCTTTAAGATATGGTCGTCGCGGCCCATTAGTAGCAGCAGTAATGATCCAAACGGTTTCCGGTTGCGCTGCAGCTATCGTTCCATGGTTTTGGGTCCACATCCTTCTTCGTTTCATCTGCACAACAGCAACAGGAGGGACTATGATGACGAGTTTCGTTTTAATCATGGAATTAGTTGGTAAAAAACATCAATTTAACACTACTCGTAATACTCGTATACTAATTAATTTGTTATTTTAGGTTTAAAATGGAGAACAACCGTAGGAATTTTATATCAAATTCCTTTTAATTTGGGTCATTTATCGTTACCGTTGATCGCGTATCTTCTAAGAGATTGGCGTTTAAATCAATTTGTAATCTCGATTAGTTCGGTTGTTTTATTCGCTTATTATTGGGTGCTCCCGGAATCTCCGAGATGGTTATTAGCGGTCGGCGAAACGGAAAAGGCGGTCGCTATTTTAGAAAAAGCGGCCCATCACAACCGCTTACCGAGAGAAAGCATTAAAGCGGACGTTGAAAATTACGTTCAAAAGAAGAACTTGAAAGAAACTAAAGGTGGAAATATTCTTTCTTTAGTAAAAACGCCATCGTTACGCGTCAAAACGATTGCGATATGTTTTAATTGGTTCGTTTGCGGGTTATGTTTCTTTGGGGTTGCTCAATTTATGGGGGAAATTGGTGGGGATAAATTTGTAAATGTTGCAGTTTCCGCGGTTGTACAAATTCCGGGGACTTTACTTTCCGTTTGGTTGTTAGCAACATTCGGGCGTAAAAAAACGTTAATTTTTTCAAATCTCTTAGCTGGAGTTGCGTGTATCGGAGTTGCTTTTACCCCAACTGATCCAGCGTGGATTAAAACCACTTTGGGGGCGGTCGGAATGTTTGCCCTTTCGGTCTGTTTTCCGACAGTTTATATTTATGCCGGAGAATTGTTTCCTACGATAGTAAGAAATGTTGGTTGTGGAACAGCATCGGTTTTTGCAAGAGTCGGTTCGATGTCAGCTCCGTTTGTTGCAAAACCGAGCGGAGGACCCGCATGGCTTGGTCCGGCTATATTCGGGATTGTTCCTATAATCGGAGCGGTTTTATGTGGGTTTTTACCGGAAACACTTAATTGTAAGTTACCGGATACGATTGAGGAGGCTGAGAATTTTGGGAAAAAGATTGAAAAAGATTTTAGTAAAAATAGCGAAAAAGAGACTCAAGAAACTGCGACATAAATTAAATTAAACATGTTTTTGTTAATTAAATAATGTAAATTAATAAATTTAGGGTTGTATAGTAATTTTTTGACGTTGTTGTAAGCTGTGATTAAAAAAATTTATAATTTAAAACAAAATTATTTTGAAATACTCAATAAACGAACATGACTTGGTGCTAAAATACCTATTTTTGGATTTGTATTTTGAGGGAAAATATATTTTTACAAAAAAAATGTATTCTTGTTTTATTTTATTTATTAATATAATTCCTCGTGAATACTAATAAACGATAAAATAGAAGGATGAAAATGTTTATAAAAAATTCTTATTTATTAATGCGCAGTGTTCACCGATGAAGAACTAATAATAAATCCGGGGTAATTAGTTGAATGTGTTTTAGCAGTTGCAACACCAAAACGAATCATAATTGAGGTTATTATCGGCATATATTTATACAGATGAGTAATTTTCGTATAAAACCCCATGTGCCAAAAAAGCTAAATGTGCTTTAACCTTCCCCTTCAAAGAATCTCAATTTGAGGTCCTTTTGATAGCGAGAGTAACGGGGTAATACGATTTCGTCGTCTTGTTCGTAGCCGCGACAAAGACCACTAACTGCATGCTTCACTTTATATATTAATTTATTGCTAATACTGCAAGATATCTAAAGAATATCTTTAACACTTCAATCAATCAATTGATTTGATATATTGGGTTATGTACAGGTGGTTCAAATTCGATGTCCGAATAGGCTATCTCGAAAACTGTAAAGAGTTAGAAAAAAAAGTAGCTTACATGTCTCGATCTTTTTTTTAAATAAATTCCAATGTCGAAAACCTCAAACCGCTATCGTCTTTTGTTTTTCCCCTAGAGGCCTATCGAAAAAAAATTTTTGACTACGTCATCAAATTCTCTGTAAAAAAGTGTCCATATAATATCTTAGTTATAATACTCCACCTATTATTATAACCAAGATAATTGTACCTGCTGGTTTTACGATATTTTCAATTTTGGCCTCTGGGGGAAGTACAAAAAACGATGGCGCTTTGAGGTTTTCGATATTGGAATTTATTTAAAAAAAGAGATCGAGACATGTAATCTACCTTTTTTCTAACTCTTATGGTTTCTAAGATAGCCTATTAGGACATCGAATTTGAACCATCTGTACAATGTGTTAATTAATTATCATGCCCGACGTCATCATTACAAGTATGCAACCAATATCACAGTATTGGTATAACAATACGGAAATCGTATGTTGTAATACCACTACTGTGATATTGGTTGCATACTTGGAATGATGATGTCGGGTACGATAATTAATTAACACACTGTATGTAGTTTCATCGGTGTAAGCCTTATTAAAAGGCTTATTTCTGTAATCAAAAAGACGAATATACAATTAATTCTAGCAAAAGAACTTTGTTGCCTTTACCACGATGCAGACGAAAATGCCGAGTTAAAATTTCTGAAGAAAAAAGACTTGTTCTTTTTAAGGAATACTGGAAATTAAATTCCTACGATAAAAGAGCGGCATACATCGGTTCATTGGTAGATATTGTTGATAAAGCCGTCAATAGACCTCGAACAGAAGACCCTAATCGTCAAAAATATAGATTAAAAACCAACAAATATTTCTTAGACATAGATGGTACACGAATACAGACATGCAAAGTTTGTTTTCTTAATACGTTTGGCGAAACAGACAATTTTGTTAATTTAGTTTGTCGTAAGAAAAGTTGTTCAGTATGTGGATTAATTGATAATGATGGGAGGGGAAGTAAATCTCCTCCATCCAAATTTTCCAAACAAACAATGGATAATGTTCGTACACATTTATTGTCATTTCCCACCCATGAAAGCCATTATACGAGACGACAAAATGACAAAAAATATTTACCATCCCACTTCACAATAAAAATGTACGACATTTACCGAGAAAAATATCCACATGGAGTGTCATATCGCTATTACAGTGAAACATTTCACGCTTTGAAATTAGCCATTAAACCAAGAAAATTAGATACCTGTGATGAATGTGATAAATTTAAGCTCAAATTGGATCTTGCTACAAATTTTAATGATGAGGCAAAGCGTAAACTTATTATTGAACGAGAGTACGAATAAATGTCGTTGCAGATGAAACATACAAACAAAAAGCAAGAGATAAACAACTAGCAAATGAAAATCTAAGTATCCGATGTTTGACGATTGATTTACAACAGTGCCTGCCTACACCATTCTTATCGAATGCCATCGCGTTTTACAAACGCCAGCTTTGGACGAACAATTTAACAATTCACAATAATGAAAGTAATCAAGCATTTTGCTACATGTGGCATGAGGCTACTGCGGCTCGTGGAGCCAATGAAATCGCTTCGTGTATTTTTAAACATCTTCAAAATCTACCTGCTGGTATTAAAAAAGTTATACTATATTCGGACACGTGCGGAGGACAGAACAAAAACACCTACGTAGCGGCAATGTTAACCTTAGTTTTACAAAAGTGTCCACACATTTCTACAATAGAACAAAACTCAGACACTCTCATATGGAAGTGGATGGCGATCATGCTGTGATTGAGAGGAAAAAAAAAGTAGTACATTGATAAGCCACCCCCATGATTGGTATCAGCTGGTCCGATCGTGCGGTCCTAGATTTTCCGTTATTGAGATGACGCAAGGTCCCCTAGTTAAAAGAAAAAAAGATGTTGCACAAAACAATTTTAAATGGCAACCCGTACGCTGTTTAAAGTAAAGCAAACAGTTTGGTATCATCCAATTCAAAACCAGCTTAGACGATTATGAACCATATTAAAAGGTGTCCTTCTTGCGACAGAAAATATCCGCAAAATGGCTAGATGATGGCGGCAACGTCCCACAAATTAGAAACACCTTATTGCCGATATCCAAAGAAAAGAAGGGGTATCTGTTGTCCCTACTACAGTTTATTCCCCCTGTATTTCATAATTTTTACAGAGGCTTGCCTTCATCTGACTCAACTGTGTCGACAGATCCTGATTTAGGTGAGATTGATTCAAATTCCGACAACCCCAACTTTTGACAAACTGAAGTATAAATGTGCGATTTTTATTATTTTAGCTTAAAGATTTGATTGTTCTAGTATTTTTTCGAATTTTGCAATTTTCGCCAATTAAGTTTTAAAAATTCATATAAAATCCAGTTCTTGGAATATGAGTATGAAAATTTCCCAAAGTGTTCGATGTTGCAATTTTCATCGATAACTTTCAAAATTCGCTATAAAATTCATTTCTTGAAGGATCCTTGTGGAAATATAGCCAATAATTAATTAAAGTATCCTCTTTTTAATGCAATAAGCCGTTTTGAAAAATCGTTTTTAGTTTTTGAGAAATAAATTTTTGAAATGATTGACAATTTTTTCGAATTTTGTTATTTTCTCCGATTAAATTTTAAAAATTCGTATAAAATCTATTTCTTGGAATATGAGTATGAAAATTTCCCAAAGTGTTAATAAAAGTGTCCTCTTTCCAATGAACCAACCCGTTTTGAAAAATAACTTTTAGTTTTTGAGAAAACAATATTTGAAGTTTTGATAAAATTTTCGATGTTGCAATTTTCATCGATAACTTTCAAAATTCGCTATAAAATTCATTTCTTGAAGGATCCTTGTGGAAATATCGCCAATTATTAATTTAAGTATCCTCTTTTTAATGCAACAAGCCGTTTTGAAAAATCGCTTTTAGTATTTGAGAAATAAATTTTTGAAATGATCGACAATTTTTTCGAATTTTGCAATTTTTGCCGATTAAGTTTTAAAAATTCGTATAAAATCCAGTTCTTGAAATATGAGTATGAAAATTTCCCAAAGTGTTAATAAGAGTGTCCTCTTTTCAATGAACCAACACGTTTTGAAAAATAACTTTTAGTTTTTGAGAAAACAATATTTGAAGTTTTGAAAAAATTTTCGATATTGCAATTTTCATCGATAATTTTCAAAATTCGCTATAAAATTCATTTCTTGAAGTATCCTTGTGGAAATATCACCAATTATTAATTTAAGTATCCTCTTTTTAGTGCAACAAGCCGTTTTGAAAAATCGTTTTTAGTTTTTGAGAAATAAATTTTTGAAATGATCGATAATTTTTTCAAATTTTGCAATTTTTGCCGATTAAGTTTTAAAAATTCGTATAAAATCCAGTTCTTGAAATATGAGTATGAAAATTTCCCAAAGTGTTAACAAAAGTGTCGTCTTTCCAATGAACCAACCCGTTTTGAAAAATAACTGTTAGTTTTTGAGAAAACAATATTTGAAGTTTTGATAAAATTTTTGATTTTGCAATTTTCATTGATAATTTTCAAAATTCGCTATAAAATTCATTTCTTGAAGGATACTTGTGGAAATATCACCAATTACTAATTAAAATATCCTCTTTTTAGAGTTGCTATGTTAGTTAAATCATCATCAAAAAAGTTCATTTTATATCTTGGATCCAAATAAGTTCACATATCTTATTAGCTTTCTTATTAATTCCATTTTTATTCAAATATCGCAATAATGTGGCAACATAGGGTATCACTTCAGAAATGCACTAGAAATTAATTAATGGCGGGATAACCGGATTACAACGTTTCAATATTGGGTTAATTTGGATTTGTGATTATTACAATTTCTTTTTGTTTTATTTAATTTATTTGTTATTAATTTTATTAATAAATTCTACAAAAAGTAAAAGATATAAAATAAATATTATGTAGGTATATCTACAAAGTTTATAAATAAATTAATATAAAATTTTTTTAGTCGCCTCAAAAAAAGAAAATTTTTAATAATAAAATCACACTCAATTATATTTTTGATTTTTTTTTGTATTAATCACGTTTTGAAAGATTATAATTTAAAAAATCATTAAAATTGTACGCTTTAATTTGCATGAATCACTATTTAATTCTAAATCTTTAATTCTTAACCTCTAAATATGATTTAATGCGTCCATTAAAAATGAAATCTTTGTTACAAAGTTTTAAGTAAGAAAAAATTTAATCTCCTTTAAACATTTTAATTTCCTGTAAACATCTTTATTTTCCTCTAAAACTTTTTAATCTCCTCTAGATTCTTTGAAACATTTTAATATCCTTCTCTAATTCCTAATTTTTGTGCTTAATACTTATTAAACAAAAAGGAAAATAAAATTTAAAACTTATAAAAGGCAAGAATAAAAAATCATAAAAAAAAAATCGGTTTTTTTTTTACACGCACCCGTATTCGTACCAAATCGCACTTTCTTTCGCCGTTTCCGTTTTTCGTTTATCGCCCACATTAACTTCCCCGCGTTCTTTTGAAACCGTAGATGGAGCACTTTCATTTGAAGGAACACTTGGGGCTTGTCTTTGAGTTTCATTATACACTGTAGAAATTTTGTTGAAAACTAATAAAGGTCCGCTGCTTGAAGGATTTTGAGTGGCGGGTGGTTGTTGAGGTGGTTGCGGGGTTGAAGCTGCCGGGGGTTCGTCTTCGGATAAGTACACGGTTCTTCGAGTACCCACCGAACCCAAACTTAAAGCGCTACCAACTGTTGGTGACGGTTCTTTAGATGGATATAATTGATCACCTTTAAACAAAAAAAATTATTATTAAAAAGAATTATTGTGATTCTAAATAAAGCCTCTTTTTTTATGAAGTTTTCAAAGCGCATTTTTTTATATAAAGCTGTGATGATTTCAAAATTCTACTAATTAAGGTGGTCCCATTAAATCGAAATAAAAAATAATTAATCTTACGTTTGGGGTTTTTATTCACAATATGGAACAATCGCGGTACTTCAAATGTAAAAATCTCTTTTCTGAAAATTGGGTTATAACATAAAAATTAAAATTAGAATCAACTATAAATTAATAACTTTGCTATATAATTAGCTTTGTAATATAGTACACAATACCAGTATGAACCGATTTTACACTCCTTGTTTACGAGCAGGTGTAATATACAACTGAGATAAGGACCACACGGTTCGTCACACCCAGACTATTTAATGACTCAAACGCTGAATGCTTTGTGTGTGCGCACGGAGGAATTTTACTAAATTAAGTGATCAAATTACTTTTCATTTGCAGCTCACATAGATCATAAATAAAATTTATATGAAACGTTTCGTTATATTTATGAATAATTCCTTCAAGTTAGCATCAATCAAAAATATCAGAGACAAGGAAATGAGAGCTAACACGTTTAATAGATAATATATAACACGAATAGAGATGAAATTAATATAGAAAAAGTACTCTATTATGTAAATTATAACTGAATATGTAATGATTAACCGATGCAATTTAGAAATAGAATAGGAAGTAGGAGCGTAACAGAGGAAATGGAAAAATAAAAGGCGATTTTGCAAAAATTGGATGACTTTCTCCAGTTCAGCAAAAAATTGGAGTCGAGATTCATAGAAATATATTTGTAGAAGAAAAAAAACTATGATGTGTGAGGTTGTTTTGGTTGTGAATTAAATAAAATATATATTTATAACCTGTTTTTAAGGATAAATATACAAAACGTGTTTCGTTATGAAAGTGATGGAAATTAACTCAAGTTTTATTAAAATGTAAACAATAATAAATTTTCATGACAACGCCATGGTAAATGATTTTACAAATATTTTAATTTAACATCAGGTGGGTTCTGTGACGGTAACGCTACAATGTGATACAAAAGAGTTAAAAATCAATCTTTTGGAATCAAATTTGGAATTGTGGAGATAAAACCATGGTTAATATATATTATCGTTATTAACCATATTGATTTTAAATATTTTTTCAAAAATCAAGAAATTGGTTATTCTTTTTTACGTTACTATGTATTAATTCATTTATTATTATTATTATTCAATAGACTTCAGCCAAAGGAAGTCAATTTTTATTTTTACGAATACAAAATCAATTTAATAAATTCACATTACATTAGAGAGAATGTACTTAAAGCGTTTCCTTTGCACTTGCACCAATATGCATATATCAAAGGTAAATCTGTGGATTGCGCCCTACACATGGCAGTGGGGCGCATCGAACAAGCACTTGATTCGAAAGAGTCCATTCTGGGAACTTTTCTTGACATAGAGGGAGCGTTTGACAAAACCACCTTTAGTAGCATTAACCTGGCACTGGAATCTCGAAGAGTGCCATTGGTGGATAAAAACAATGCTAGCAAGCAGAGTTGTTCAGGCTAAGGTACACAGTACAGAGAGCTGTGGTTAAAGGTTGCCCACAAGGTGGGGTACTCTCACCGCTTCTCTGGTGCTTAATAGTTGATGATCTCATTCGTGAGTTAAATAATAAATATCTCTTCACAGTTGGTTACGCCGACGCCGTGGCTATCTTGTTAAGAGGTAAACCTGACAATTTTCTTTGTTACCGAATGCAGCAGGCGCTTAAACTCGTTGAATGATGGTGTGAAGAACATACCCTCTCTGTCAATCCTAAAAAGACAGAGACTGTTCTCTTCACTAAACAGAAGAAACTGGGACACAACGCCACCCAATTTCTGCAATAATCCATTATCTTGGACAAAGGACTAACTTGGACATCACACATTAGTTGCAAAACCAAAAAAGCAACGATTGCACTAACCCATTGGGAATACTTGGGGATTAAATCCGAAAGTTACAATGTGGATCTACACTTCTGTGATAAGACCTATGGTAGCTCACGGAGCCATAGTTTGGTGCTCAGCACTAAAACATGCATATAAAGCTACATCGCTGCATCAATTGCAACGACTGGCCTGCCTGCTAATCACAGGCGCTATGAGATCTACACCTACGATTGCAATGGAGGCTATGCTAAAGTGCTATCCCTAGATATTTTTATCAGGGAGGTGGCCGTGATGGCATTGCTTCGATTGCGATCAGTAAATGAAAAGCAAGTTGTTAAAATATGAATAGTCCGGAGCAAGCTCTGGAGTGAGGCTGTTAGTAAACAATCCCTCCTTAAAGCTCGCACAGACTACATACTTTCTTAGGCAAGCCACACTTTGGCATTGAAACGATACCCCAGAGCAACTCAAGCTCGGGCAAAACGCTGACCGTCTACACTGATGGATCAAAGAAGGCTGGAGGTTCCGGAGCACGACTGCTCAAGCCGAATTAATTGCTATAAACATAGCAGCCGATGCGATTATCGACTCCAAAAAAGTTGGCAGAAACGTTGTAATCTGTACTGATAGCAGACAGGCTATGCTGGCGGTTGGCAGACATCACACTGCATCATCGTTGGTGAAGTCCTGTCGGCAATCACTCGAAGAGGCAAACGTATACAACAACGTCACGATAAAATGGCGAAAAGGACACATCGGAATTAAAGGACATGATCATGCGGACAGGTTGGCGGAACGGGCGGCTAACAAGTCACCGATCTCCCCTGAACCGTTTGTACCACTAGCCGTTAATACAGCATCAAAACTGATAAACTCCATCTCCCACCGAGCTTTTTGCAACAGATGGGATAGGACAGCAGTAGGTGTCTTTGCTAAGAAAACTCTGCTCTACCCTGACCGTAAGACATCTACTCAGTTTCTGGGAAAATCGAAAAGTGACTTGAGGCTTCTCCCCCACTTCCTGACCGGACACTGCAGGTTACGTAAGCACATGTTTTACACGAAGCTGGCGAATACACCCCTCTGTAGAGGGTGTGAAATGGAAGACGAGACGGTAAGTCATATTGTTTGTGACTGTCCAAACCTCGCGTACTTAAGGGAATCTATTTTCGGAGTACCATGGCTCCAAATTTCGGATATAAGGAACGTTCATGAAAAGATTGGGCTGGTTTTCTGACCCTTGAATGAACAGTAAATTGTGGGGACGTACAAAGGGTCCGCTGGGGCCTAAGTGCTATGAGTAACTCACCCCCACGTGAAACTACATACATACAAATCAATTTATAAAAATACTGATTATTTATTTATAATATGTGAGGAAATCCCCACATATTTTGTTATTGTGCGATTCAATAAATTTCGCCCCCTCGATAAAGTTTTCAAAAACTGCTCCTCCTCTTCATTAATTACATCAATAATCCCTTGTGGGTCCTTCTTCACTTCTGGAAATGTTTCCCCTAATAACTCAACAACTGTATTTACTAAACTTGCAAAGAATTTTGGTTGGGCGTGTAATTTTTCTGTCGCATATCTAACAGCGCGTCTTAAAATTCTTAAAACGTACCCTCGACCTAATACTGGTCAGGTGAACCCCTCTAGGTGAACTCTATAAGCCATATCAATACCATCTTTATTTTCATCTCCAACCCTACCTTTTTATTTTGGAAAATATGTGGGGGTTTTCTCACATATTATAAATAAATAATCAGTATTTTTATAAATTGATTTTGTATTCGTAAAAATAAAAATTGACTTCCTTTGGCTGAAGTGGGCTGAAGTCTATTGAATAATAATAATAAATGAATTAATACATAGTAACGTAAAAAAGAATAACCGATTTCTTGATTTTTGAAAAAGTAATTAAAATCAATATGTGCAACGCCACAAATATATTTTATTGTCGTAATAAACCATTACTACAAAACGTCATTGAATACATAAAAAATAAAATGAAATATCAATAATACAAATATACATCTCATGGCAATTACACACTACACATTAAAATTGTGAGACTGAACTGTCGTGAGATATTCCTCGCACGAATAGAAAACGTTCTCCATCAAATATTCTTTTATTTTCCTCTTAAACCGTTGCCTAGACAGCGCAGTCAGCTGCGGTGGTAGTTCGTTGTAGAGTTTTTTACCCCAGTAATCCACATACTTTTGCGTTGATGCAATTCTGTGGTATGGTACCTGGTATTGGTGTCATGATTTTGTCAGATAGCTATAAGTATCACCATTGGAGGGAAAACTGTCTATGTTATCATGAACATGCAGCAATGCCCTAAGTATATACAAGACTTACAAAAATTAAGACTTTTCATCTTAATTTTTGATGTATTACCTGCCCTAGAAGTCTGTCAGCGGTTTTTTGAATCACCCTGTATATGCCTGGTAAGGTAACTATATTCTCATATTTAAACTAGTTCTTACAACGTTCGTCTGTTCGCAGCCCACACAGCACCCGTAACGCCCTCTTTTGTAGTCGGAAGATCCTCAGGAAATCAGATGCCCTACCCCAGAAAAAAACACCACACAACGCCACCGATCGAAATCTTTTGTAGTGACCCTTTATAAAAAAATGAAAATTACTCTTTTTTCCACTAAACCCAAAGCATCCGACAACATCATCAAACCATGTCTTACAATAATCATTTCGTATAATTGATGAATTTTTTCTACAAAGAACGGGGTATTTTGGAAGTTACCCGTTTTGCAAGTATCTGCAACTGCAAGATCTAAAATATCGTCCTCAGATGTTTCAAATGCACTTCCTACGTCATTCCGCTGTCTAGATGCATACCCAGAAATTTTACAGTTGCAGATTCTCTCCCACGTCGAGTGATCTCCAACACTATATGTTCTGCTTTTTTACTGTTTAGTTTGAGCAGATCATTACTGAACCATTCTTGAGTGGACAATATAGCTTCTAAATGATTTAGCCATCAAGTTATCCTATGTAGTGTCCTTTAATACGATGGATGTATCATCAGCATATAAATATGTGTCTTCAATAATGTTGCTAGGCAGATCATTAATATATATAATAAACAGCAGAGGTCCAAGAACAGACCCCTGAGGAACACAATTTTTGATTTTTACACTAGACGATCTATTACCATTATACTCCACATACTGTTGCCTGTCCATCAAATAAGATGTTATTAAATTTAGTTGTAGACCTCTAATACCATAAAACTGAAGTTTACTCAGGAGAATGTCCAGCAGGTCTATCTGAACCACATTTAGCTCATCGTGTGCTTTCGTTATAAAGGCAATTACTTCAGAAACAGCCGTCATTACCGATCCGCCTGATTGGTACCCGTGCTGACTGGTCGCAAAATATTTATTGGTTTTAAAGTATTCCACCAACCTTCTTGCTATTAATCTTTCAAATATCTTGGAGATAACGGGCAAAATTGATATAGGTCTACAATTGTTATAGTCCTTTTTATCACCCTTCTTATGTAATGGCAGGACTCTCGCTGTCTTGAACTCTGAAGGAAAAATTCCATCCACACATTTATTGAACATAATATTAAGATTGACCGCACACTGTTCTATTACTGTCTTTATTACATTGTTTGTTAAGCCATATGTGTCAGCTGTGTCGCTGTTCTTAATTTGACCAACTGTTATTATTATTTCTGTTGTTGTTATTGGTCTGAAGAAAAAAGAATTTACATTTGTCACATTTAAGTTTTTGAGGTAGCGAGAGTTAGTTGAAGGGATACCATTCACGATCCTCTCAAGCACCTCTACAAAGTGTTTGTTGATGTCCTCAATGACACCAATTCGTCATCTAAGTGGTCCATAACTTTTTGAAGCTGCATAAGAAAAACGTCAATCACCTGACGGCGATCAGTAACATGAAATAAAAAGTTTATCCCTCGACTCAATGGCAGCTATTTCGAAATCCCGCTCAATGGCAAACGACCTATATCCGCTCTTTCTTCAGCAGCAACTTCATCTCGAACCAGAATCATCACGACACCATGTTGCATATTCCGCCTACAGAAAGCCTATACCATCCTGAAATGTTTCAACTTCACCTTCCTGTCAGCATCACTCCTAAGCCAATGTTATTAGAGACAACACAAGAATATTCAGAGATAGTAGGAGAAAAAATATTAAAACAACTATCATGACTTTCAAATTCGCTAAGACATCAACAACGCAAGAGAATGTCAGAGGAGAAAAAGGAAAATTAATCTTACAGATACTGAAAGGATTGTCATAAATGGGCAGAGTGTAACTAAGATATCTATTGTGGAAAATGTATGTAATCAAAAAAAAAACCTCGGAAAGCCCATAGGAAGACAGTGGACAGAAGACATTATCGGAAACAACTTCTAACCACAAAAAATTGACGCTGCTGAGATTACAGTGGATGGGCGAGTGGTTTTGTGAAGCATGTGAGGGTGTGGCAGAGTAATGCCCCACCTACAGCTTATTTCGTCACGCAGATCATCACGGAACATGGTAGCTTTGGGACTTACTTGAATAACGCAGTTACAGACAGATCGATGCTGGTTTAGATGTAGAGTACCGGATTCTCCAGAACACACTATATTCCACTGTGGCAGATTTCACAAGATGAGATTGCATGTAAAAGTCATAAATAAAAGCCAAGAATAACGTGGAAAATTGTACCGGCTTTTTTTTTCACTTAAAAATTTTATGAAAAACGAGCGGCCGAAAGACTGCCGAGAATCACCGTGTGTCATAGCAGCACGTGGCAGTAGTGTCTAAAAGTATTTTCAATAAACTTAAGTTAATTTACTGCGTCAACTCCTCTTGGTACTTAATAGATGTTAATACATGTATTGAGTAAGTCAATTGAGATACACACAATGTCTAAACTTACAGCAAAGTTGAACTGAAAATATTAATTGCTGAAATTAAAGAATTATTTGTATGTGCTACCTTCACTAGCTGAGAGAAAATAAAAAGCTACTTTGATAGCATTTTATTTGCAAAGATCTCGCAAACTATTTATATTTCAAAATTTATTAATGACAAATGACATTCAATATTTCAATAGATAAAACTTTATAAAAATAGACGCTAAAAGTTACACTATTATCAGTCGTACAGGATCAGGAGGAGCCGCATCGAAAACTCGATCAACCGTATCCGTTACCGCACTCGAGAAATTCGCACAAAAGGATTCCGAACACTCTTTCAGTTCCGTAATGCAAGTCTCATCTAAAATAAGTTTAATATTTTGCTTTTATCTAAAACTTTCTTAACGGTTCATTTACACAACATCACTAAAGTTTTATGCTTCATTTAGACTTTTACAAGCAAAATTAACCTTTTTATATAAATAATTTATTTTTTGACATTACATACATACATAACTCTGAATAACAGTTTGATAACGTTTGTTGTCAAACAATTAAAACATGAAATTTATAGCGGGAATTTCATATAACTCGCAATATGTGAATACTATAGTTACGAAACTACTATGCAGTTGCAGTGTTCCACATAAAATGCAACCTAGCTTAATAGTATGTACAGGCATTGGGTAGTTTTGCAAAGGAAAAGTTTTGCTCGGAAAAGTAGGTGTCCTTATGATAACTCTGAGTTTCCGTCTTAAGAGACGCACGGCTAAACCCGAATGTTTCTAGGTCTAGTGTTAGTTCTAGTTTTACACTAGCACTATTATTATGTAGAACTAACACTATAACTAGAACTAGAATTAGCCGTCTTTACAGACGTGCGGCTAAACCCGAATGATTCTAGTTCTAGGTATAGTGTTAGTTCTAGTTTTACACTTACACTGTCACTAGAACTAACATTAACCTAAGCGCCCACATGAGTGAAACTTCTGAGAGTAACTCTCGATATCTACTCTCAACTGTATGTCCACTTGAGACTGTCTTAGCTCTCCGGGAGCTTCTATAAAACTTTCGAGCGTTTTCTCTCACACAGTTCTCTCAGGATCGTCTCCACTAGTGAAATGTGTTCGTGCTATGGAAAGTAAAATTTCTTTTCTTTCAAACATTTAAACATGGATTTGGCGTAGATTAGAGCTGGGTATCAAAAAATGCATGTGATAGCTTAATAGTGGCTCGGCAGTATTTTGGAAAATTATTAGAAAATAGAAATTTAAACGCCTCAATTGCTGAAAGAGACTAGATATTGCTGGCAGAATACTAAGTATAACTAATGAAAGACTAGATGTTGCAAATCAAGCAGATTCTTCTTACAGAAGACTTCACTCTACTGCCAGAAGACGAAATACTGTTGGTAAAAGACTAGATATTGCTACAAAACACTAGATGTTGCTAGCAGAAGACTAAGCATTGCTAGTGAAAGACTAGATATTGCAAATGAAGCACAGCCTTCTCGCAGAAGACTACACACTACTACTAAAAAACTAAATACTGTTAGTCGAGGACTTAATTTTACTGTCAGAAGACCAAATTATGTTGTCAGAAGACTAGATATTACCAATGGTACAAATCCCGTTTAAATTTCTGTCCAATACTTGTTAACATTGCATCCCTCGCTTCCCGATTTCTATGTTCTTTAGATTTGGTATTCCAAAGAATTGAATTTTCTTCATACACTTCAATTAATTCAAATATTTCTTCTTAGGACCATTTTCTTTTAGGTGCCATCTTTAAACGTGTTATATTGAGAAAACTCGCAGCTACTCGCAGTAAAATTCGAACCGTGTTCGCTTTTTGACAATTACTCTCACGATAGATAAATTGTGAGTGTCCACTTGAGTACAAGTCTCAACCTGTTCACTCTCCGTTGACTCTAGAGAAAAACTTCTGAGAGTAACTCTCGATATCTACTTAAACAAAATTAAAAAAAAAAACAAAGAAAAAATAAAAAAAAAGCTGTTGGGTGAAACCGTGGATTTGGCGTAGATTAGAGCTGGGTATTAACAAATATCAACATTCGTTATCAAATTGTTAGTTATTTGGCATATGGATTCACAAAAAAGTGAACTCGCTTGCTTTAATGGCACTTATAAATGCAAACTATAAGTTTATTATCGTGCACGTGATAGCTTAACAGTGGCTTGGCAGTATTTTGGAAAATTATTAGAAAATATAAACTTAAACGCCTCAATTGCTGAATGAGACTAGGTATTGCTGGCAGAAGACTAGGTATTACTAATGAAAGACTAGATGTTGCAAATGAAGCAAATTGTTCTTAGAGAAGACTTCACACTACCACCAGAAGAGGAAATACTGTTGGTAGAAGACTAGATATTGCTGCAAAAGACTAAATGTCTAAGTAATTTTTTAAAACGGACCTCATAGAAAAGTACATATATTAATTGTTAATTTAGAAAGAAATTGTATATGCTTTAAAACAAAAAAAAATTGCCCATTTTTATATACCTTTCTATTTAACGCTCAAAAATTACTTCGTTTCCGTTCTTCTAGAAGCTTCTAGAACATTCTAGAAGCTTTCCGCCATATTGGATTGGAACCTTTTTGAAGCTTTTCGCCTCATTGCCGCCATGACAGTGGTCTTGGTGAGTTCCTACTTGATGGTGTTAAAGTGTGTGGTGGCTTTTGTGGTGAATTTATACTTTTTTTAATATATAAGCGTCCAATATAATCGATTCAGTATTGTTAACTCGGAAACGGTAAGAGAAGCAAAGTTATTCACCGATTTGCACCGTATTGAAAAAAATAAATTTATGGTTTCAAGCGAAGCAGAAGACTAAGCATTGCTAGTGAAAGACTAGATATTGCAAATCAAGCACATCATATTACCAATGGCACAAATCCCGTTTAAATGTCTGCCCAATACTTGTTAAAATTGATTAGATTTGGTATTCCAAAAACTGAATTTTCTTCATACAGTTCAATTAATTCAAATATTTCTTCTTGGGACCATTTTCTTTTAGGCGTCATTTTTAAACGTGTTATATTAAGAAAACTCGCAGCTACTCGCAGCAAAATTCCAACCGTGTTCGTTTTTTGACAGTTACTCTCACGATAGTTAAATTGTGCGTATCCACTTGAGTACAAGTCTCAACCTGTTCACTCTCCGAAAGTTGGTGAAGACTCTCTGATAGTTACTCTCATTGTCAAATGCGTGTCCATCAGAAAAAATACTCCAGATAGCTTTTTCGCAACTGGACACCTAGCTTTAGATCTAGAACTAGAAACATTTGGGTTTGGCCGTACGTCTCTTAAGACGGCTAAACCCGAAGGAGTCTAGTTCTTGGTCTAGCGCTGCATAACAATTAAAACTATACCTAGAACTAGAATCATTCGGGTTTGCCGTCTTTAGAGACATACGGCTAAACCCAAATGATTCTAGTTTTAGATATAGTGTTAGTTCTAGTTTTACACTTGCACTGTCACTAGAACTAACAGCCGAATGATTCTAGTTCTTGGTCTAGCTACATAACAATTAAAACTAGAACTAGAAACTTTCGGGTTTAGCCGTGCGTCTTTAACTTCACACCGCTACCAGAAGACGAAATACTGTTGGTAGAAGAATAGATATTGCTGCAAAAGACTAAATATTGCTGGCAGAAGACTAAGTATTGCTAGTAAAAGACTAGATATTGCAAATGCCGCACATCCTTCTTACAGAAAATTACACACAACTACTAAAAACCAAATACTGTTAGCAGAAGACTTAATTTTACTGTCAGAAGACTAAATTATGTTGTCAGAAGACTAGATATTACCAATGGTATAACTCCCGTTTAAATTTCTGTCCAATACTTGCAATAATTGCATCCCTCGCTTCCCGATTTCTATGTTCTTTAGATTTGGTATTCCAAAAACTGAATTTTCTTCATACAGTTCAATTAATTCAAATATTTCTTCTTGGAACCATTTTCTTTTAGGCGTCATCTTTAAACGTGTTATATTGAGAAAACTCGCAGCTACTCGCAGTAAAATTCGAACTGTGTTCGTTTTTTGACAGTTAGTCTCACGATAGATAAATTGTGGGTGTCCACTTGAGTACAACTCTCAACCTATTCACTCTCCGAAAGTTGGTGGGGACTCTGATAGTTACTCTCAGATGCGTGTCCACCAGAAAAAAAAAACTCTCGATAGCTTCTCTCGAGAGCATTTCTCGCAAGTGGACACCTAGCTTTAAACGAGGTGTCCACTTGAGAAAAACTTCTGAGAGTAACTCTCGATATCTACTCTCAACTGTGTATCCACTTGAGACTGTTTTAGCTCTCCGAGAGATTCTATAAAAGAGCTTCAGAGAGCTTTCTCTCCACTAGTGAAATGTGTCCGTGTTATGAAAAGTAAAATTTATTTTCTTTCAGTGTATGGTGTGTGTACACATGGATGTAAACAAAATTGCAAGTGCAATAGTATTGTACAAAATTAAAAAAACAACAAACAGAAAAAATAAAAAGAAGCTGTTGGGTGAAACCATGAATTTGGCGTAGATTAGAGCTGGGTATCAACAAATATCAACATTCGTTATCACGTTGTTAATTATTTGGAATACTGAATTCACAAAAAAGTGAATTCGATTGCTTTAATGGCACTTATAAATGCAAACTATAAGTTTATTATCGTGCACGTGGTAGCTTAATAGTGGCTTGGCAGTCTTTTGGAAAATTATTAGAAAATATAAACTTAAACGCCTCAATTGCTGAAAGAAACTAGATATTGCTGGCAGAAGACTAAGTATTACTAATGAAACATTAGATGTTGCAAATGAAGCAGATTCTTTTTACAGAAGACTTCACACTACTACCAGAAGACGAAATACTGTTAGTTGAAGACTAGATATTGCTGCAAAAGACTAAATATTGCTGGCAGAAGACTAAGTATTGCTAGTGAAAGACTAGATATTGCAAATGACGCACATCCTTCTTACAGAAAACTACACACAACTACTAAAAACCAAATACTGTTAGCAGAAGACTTAATTTTACTGTCAGAAGACCAAATTATGTTGTCAGAAGACTAGATATTACCAATGGTACAAATCCCGTTTGTACCATTGTAGTGCAGAAGGATTGTTACAATACCCACAACGTCGCCTAACTGCACTAAAAAAATCTTTAAATTGTTTTGTGACAATTTATAGTTAAATATAAATTTTTTTTCTATCTTTAGGAAAACTGAAATCATTTTGAATAATATCTTTTTTCAGAAAAATATAGTGTATTTTTCGAACTATAAGACGCACCTCAAATTTAGAGATGATTTATTGAAAAATATATTTTAATGGTACCTTCGGACCATAAAACGCACCTAAAATATAGTCTGAAAACTACGGAACTACTAAAATGTTAACTCCGTCAAAGCCAAAACACAAATGCGCACACAAGCCTTGTTTACTTAGGAGAGAATTATTCATTTATTACAGTGATAGGTAGCGCTAGTTATATCACTATATATCACTATGTTGCATATTTTTATTAAACTAAAATTAGAACTAACACTAGACCTAGAACTAGAAAGTAACCCGAATATTTCTAGTTCTAGGTCTAGTGTTAGTTCTAGTTTTACAATAGCACTATTACTATGTAGATCTAACACTATACGGGTTTAGCCGTCTTGAGAGGTGTGCAACTAAACCCAAATGATTCTAGTTCTAGGTATAGTGTTAGTTCTAGTTTTACACTTACACTGTCACTTACTCATAATTCGGGTTTAGCCGTTTTGAGAGATGCGCGGCTAAAACCCAAATAATTCTAGTTTTAGGTCTAGCGTTAGTTCTAATTTTAGTGCAATAAAAATATGCAACATACTGATATTTTAGAACAACTAGCGCTACCTATCACCTACCAGCAGTCTTAAGAGAGGTGTGGCTAAACAAAATGTTACTAGTTCTATGTCTAATCTTAATTCTAGTCCTAGTGTTAGTCTAGTTTTACTTGTTCCCTGTATTGATCCGTTATATCGAAGTTTTACTGTTAAAATCAAATTGTATTGACATGTTGTATTTTATGTGGGGCAAAGTAAGTAGGTTTCTATGGAAATATATTTTTGTATATTGCATGTTAAGTGAAATTCACTGTATTTTTATGCCTAGAATGACTAGTAATTCGCGTATTAACATTAATTTATTTTCTTTCTTTAACTTACCAGCTACACTATTTCTATGGGAAGTAACATCTCGATGAGATCCTCTTCGAAGGGCGATTTCATCTCTTGGTTTATGACCGTGCAAACTTCCTGTGGACCGTTTTAAAGTTTCAC
This sequence comes from Onthophagus taurus, assembly GCF_036711975.1. Classification (NCBI taxonomy): domain Eukaryota; kingdom Metazoa; phylum Arthropoda; class Insecta; order Coleoptera; family Scarabaeidae; genus Onthophagus; species Onthophagus taurus. The sequence goes on along the minus strand of NC_091968.1, from coordinate 5,363,035 downwards.
CACGTTGGGCAGAATCTTCGATGCTATTGTCTGAGTCGTTTCCAGCAGATTCTCCGGATCCAGCACCAACTGTGAATTGGGATTGGTTTAAACGACCATCTTCGTGCCAAGAACGCCGATTCTAATAAATAAAAAAAAATTAAATAAAATTTCCCAAAAATAAAAAAGAAAAAATTACTCTGGTCGTTTTATTGATTATATCAGAACTTGCTTTACGAACTCTCCGAACTAAAGTTGCCCCAAATCCTTTCCTAAAAATCGTTTAAAAAATAAAAATGATTAATTTAAAAATTAAAGTCACTTTTTAGCTGATGCGTTATCAAGTTTTCGATAATGTTCCATGATTTTTTCTTCCAATTTCTCTTTCTGTCTACATAAATTATTTAATTTATCCGTAAATAATTTCTCTTCCATATGATATTGTTGTTTATCTTCCAAAGAATGTGTTAACAATGAATGATATTGCGATAAAAGTTGCGAGACGTGATCCATTAAAGCCCTTCTATCAGCGTCTAAAGTGTGATTCATTTCAAATAACATCTAAAAAAAAATCATTTTAATTAATTAATTTTAATCAATCTTAATAAAAAAATAACGTACATCACATTTTTGTTGTAATTTAGCATTTTCTAATTGTAACCCTGCAGCCATATCAGATCTAGTACTCAATTCACCTTGCATTTCGGTATTTCCAAGTCTTAATCTTCCCATTTCTGCTTTTAAATTTCTATATTCATCTTGTAAACCGCGATATTCCGATTTTAAGCGTTCATTAGCTGTGAATAAATTTCTAAAATCATCCTAAAAAAAAATAATTAAATTAAAAAATATAATTAATTAAAATTAAAAACCTTTAATTTTGAATGTTCAGCTCTTAAATTTCCCAACGTTTTCGATTCATTCTTCAACGCATCTTTTTCTTGCTCTAAATTACCCAATTTCTTTTCGAAAGACACGTTGGAATCTTTTAACACTCTTATTTCTGATCTTAAATCGCGATTTAATTTTCTCACCGATTCTAATTCTTTTTTTAACTGCTCGTATTCGCCGGTGAGTTGTTCGTGTAATGTTCGAATTGTTACTTGATCCAATAACAAGGTATCGTGTTCTTTATTTTGCGTTTTTTGTTGTTCAGCCAACTATGAAAAATTAAATAATTAATAAAAAAATTTTGATCAAATAGAATTAATTAAATTACTTCATCTTTTTCGGCCACCAATTGGCTATTAGCTAATTGTAAAGCAGTTTGTTGTGCGGTTAAAGTATTAACTTGTGACGTTAAAGTTGTTATATTAACCAACATTTTTGCGTTTTCCGTTTGTAATTGTTTATTGAGTTGTTGTACCCCGGTTAATTCTGAACACAATTTTTCGCATTGTTTATTCCATTCGGCACTAATTGACGAAACGACCTGCTCAGTTTGTGATAATAAATCAGTTTCTTTAGTGTCATCTAAAGAAGTCATCGGAGAAGTACATTTTTTGCAAACAATTTCATTGTGATCAGAATACTTAAAATTACGTTTTAAGATGTTTACGAAATCGGGGTTTTGGAGGATTTTTTCAACAATTACATTCATATCGTTCTCTAAAACGTCTAAATTTAAACCCAGCTTTTCAACGCCGATTTTTAATTTTTCGTTGTTGATTTTCTCCGAAATTAAATCTCTTTGAAGGGTCGATATGGTTTCCGTATAAACTGTGGCTTGCGATAATAATTCTTGGGATTTTTTTTCGTATTCTTGAAGCTTTTCGATTTGGCAGTTTACTGCATCTTTTTCTTTGATTAATTTTTGAATTTCTTTTTCGAATTTTTCACACGATTCGGAGTATTGATCTAAATTTACATCCTTTTTCTTTTTAAATACAAAAATAAATAAAATATTAATTTATGTATAGTAAAACTTCGGTATAACGGATCTCGTTAGAACGGATTTCGGATATAATGAAAGTATTTAAGGGGTAACACCACTGTAGAAATCTAAAATATAGCGTTTCTTTGCGATTTTGTTATTATAATAGAGGATAAAGTTTTAGGAGAATAATACTTAAGAATGCATTGAAAAGCACAAAAAAAATTGTATTATAAAAAATTATAGTTGTAAAAAAGTTAATTTTTTTACAACAAAAGTGAACAATAACTTAATAAAAATTCTGAAATCAACTTATCGCAAATTCCCTACGTACTTCCCTGTAGAATGTAATTTCAAATATGTGGTGAAAAGTTTAAATCGATTGAATGAAAATTGTTCAAGTTATGCTGCGTGCCATTTCATAAAATAGTGTTTCGAGAAAAACGTATTTAAATTTTTGGTTATGGAAAAATTAAAAATTAACTGCATATAATTTTTTACCATTAATTTGCTATACTAGGACCATAAAGCTGCCCTACTCTGTTCTCAAATTCATCGTCATTTTCTTTTCTTGCTGCTTTAATACTGGAGCGTGCCTCCCTCGCGGCAAAAATAGCTGCAATATCAGTCGTTATGATCAAAACTAGTGATGGAACGGATAGTGATTTTGCGGAAAGCCAGATATCGGATATTCGGCATCTCCTTCGGCCGGACATCCGGCATATCTATCCGGCCATTGTGACTATAACTTTTGGTGCATTTCTGAAGTGATACCCTACATTGCCACATTATTGCGATATTTGAATAAAAATGAAATTAATAAAAAAGCTGATAAGATATGTCAACTTATTTGGATCCAAGATACAAAATGAACTTTTTTGGTGCTGATTTAACTCACGAATAACTCTAAAAAGAAGATACTTTAATTAATAATTGGCGATATTTCCACAAGGATCCTTCAAGAAATGAATTTTATAGCGAATTTTGAAAATTATCGATGAAAATTGTTTTCATCTATTTCATTTATTGTTTTCTCAAAAACTGAAAGTTATTTTTCAAAACGTGTTGGATCATTGCAAAGAGGACACCGTTATTAACACTTTTGGAAATTTTCATACTCATGTTCCAAGAAATGGATTTTGTACGAATTTTTAAAACTTAATCGGCGAAAATTGCAAAAATTGAAAAATTGTCGATCTTTTCAAAAATTTATTTCTCAAAAACTAAAAGCGATTTTTCTAAACGGCTAGTTGCATTATAAAGAGGATACTTTAATTAATAATTGGTGATATTTCCACAAGGATCCTTCAAGAAATTAATTTTATAGCGAATTTTGAAAATTATCGATGAAAATTGCAACATCGAAAATTTTATCAAAACTTCAAATATTGTTTTCTCAAAAACTAAAAGTTATTTTTCAAAACGTGATGGTTCATTGGAAAGAGGACACTCTTATTAACACATTGGGAAATTTTCATATTCATATTCCAAGAAATGGATTTTATACGAATTTTTAAATCTTAATCGGCGGAAATTGCAAAATTCGAAAAAATTGTCGTTTATTTCAAAAATTTATTTCTCAAAAACTAAAAGCGATTTTTCTAAACGGGTAGTTGCATTAAAAAGAGGATACTTTAATTAAGAATTGGTGATATTTCCACAAGGATCCTTCAAGAAATAAATTTTATAGCGAATTTTGAAAATTATCGATGAAAATTGCAACATCGAAAATTTTATTAAAACTTCAAATACTGTTTTCTCAAAAAATAAAAGTTATTTTTCAAAACGGGTTGGTTCATTGGAAAGAAGACACTTTTATTAACACTTTGGGAAATTTTCATACTCATATTCCAAGGACTGGATTTTATACGAATTTTTAAAACTTAATCGGCGGAAATTGCAAAATTCGAAAAAATTGTCGATTATTTCAAAAATTTATTTCTCAAAAAATAAAAGTGTTTTTTCACAACGGGTTTTTGCATTAAAAAGAGGATACTTTAATTAATAATCGAAAGTGATAACAGCGACAGTTCTGTTAGTAATGAATGTAATGATGAATTACAAGCGAAGAGGAGTAACCTAGACGAAACTGCAACAAGATATTTTATATATCGTATTGGGATTGTTACAATGAGGTTGCTAATGACAAACCTGATACAAACAAAGTTGTATTCAATGCAAAAAGTCATAGCCGGATATTTGCTAACTATCCGGTATTCGGCCAGATTTCAAAAAATGGCCGAATAGGCCGGATACCGGATAGTTGCCGGATATCCGTTCCACCACTAATCACCTTGAATATGACTTTGGAGCTAATTGCCAAACAGTAGAATTGAAGCTGTCGTTGCTGTTTTGGGTTAAACCCAAACAACGAGTAAGCAAATCGTCACGAGTTAGCTCCTCATAAATTGGTTTAATAGCTTGAAAAAATCCTGCCTTTTTTCAATCACACCATGTCTCGGAACACGTGTTGTGCTGCGGATTTTCGTCGGTGTTGGTAATACGTGTCGAGGTTGGTAATATTACTCATTTGAGGAATTTTTAAGTTTCCTATTTTGTTTCTTAGAAACTACTTCGTCGTTATAAGTTAACTTTTCTTTCTACTTCTTCTTTTAAATCTATAAGTGTTCGTATTCTTACTGAAGGTTCGCAAAAATCGTTTAAAGAAGAAAGTAAGTTAGTTATTATACAGGGTAATGAAACAACAGATAGCGTTACTCAAATTCCATGTAGGAAAATCAGTTTTAACTAGAAATAAAAGAATACGTTTTTTTAGATCCAGTTTTGTTTGATTTTCTTCTAATTGGGTTTTGGGTAACAATTACGTGTTAAAACAAAAAGTAGCTGACATTTCTGGTAGAAAAATTATCTTTTTTCTAGTCAAAATTACTACCACAAATATTAGTTATTTTTTATTAAATTTTCGGTTATTACTAGTGCGAAAACTGTTCAGTAATAAAACTTTGAAATTGAAATTCGTATAAAATCCATTTCTTGGAATATGAGCATAAAAATTGTCCAAAGTGTTAACAAAAGTGTCTTCTTTCCAATGAACCAACCCGTTTTGAAAAATAACTTTTAGTTTTTGAGGAAACAATATTTGAAGTTTTGACAAAATTTCGATGTTGCAATTTTCATCGATAACTTGCAAAATTCGCTATAAAATTAATTTCTTGAAGAATCCTTGTGGAAATATCACCAATTATTAATTAAAGCATCCTCTTTTTAACGCAACAAGCCGTTTTGAAAAATCACTTTTAGTTTTCGAGAAATAAATTTTTGAAATGATCGACAATTTTTTCGAATTTTGCAATTTTCGCCGCTTAAGTTTAAAAATTCGTATAAAATCCATTTCTTGGAATATGAGTATGAAAATTCCCCAAAGTGTTAATAAGAGTGTCCTCTTTCCAATGAACGAAGCTGTTTTGAAAAATAACTTTTAGTTTTTGAGAAAACTATATTTGAAGTTTTGATAAAATTTTCGATGTTACAATTTTCGTCGATAACTTGCAAAATTCTTTATAAAATTAATTTCTTGAAGGATCCTTGTGGAAATATCACCAATTGTTAATTAAAGTATCCTCTTTTTAACGCAACAAGCCGTTTTAAAAAATCACTTTTAGTTCTTGAGAAATAAATTTTTCAAATAATCGACAATTTTTTCGAATTTTGCAGTTTTCGACGATTAAGTTTAAAAATTTGTATAAAATCCATTTCTTGGAATATGAGTATGAAAATTCCGCAAAGTGTTAATAAAAGCGTCCTCTTTCCAATGAACCAACCCGTTTTGAAAAATAACTTTTAGTTTTTGAGAAAACAATATTTGAAGTTTTGAAATTATGCATCAGAAATTATAACGATAATGGCCGGATAATTGGTTATGCGGCCGAAGGGGATACTGAATCCGGTATCCAGCTTTTCGCAAAATCACTATCCGTTCCATCACTATACAGGGTAATTCAAATTCGACCCTTATCATTGGGATCCCAAAAACCATAAGAGATACAAAAAGAAGTTAAATGGGGGCAAAGTTGCGTATTTTAGAGCTCATCATTTTTCAATTAATTTTTTGGATCTAACCGTTTTAGTTTTTAAAATATGTCCGAAAAACAAAAAAAAGACTTTTTTGTTTTTTGCCTATAACTTCTTTATTTTTCGTTTTTTCGTGAATCTGAAAAAACATTCTTAAGGCAGTCGAAGTATTCTTTATAAGTATTGTTTGTTGGTTTCTCTAGAAGCACTTAGCGCACAAGTTACAACCTCCTAATAAGATATTCGTTTTTTTTTTGAATAATTTAATGTTTTATACATTATTTTTGGTGTGAAAATCAAATATGGCGTTGATAAGAAAAAATAAACCTGATCATAGTTTCACGAAAACGAAACGTCGGAGAAAATTTCATGACATTTTTCATAAAGTTGCCTCAAGAATGTTTTTTCACATTCACGAAAAAACGAAAGTTATAGGCAAAAAACGAAAAAGTCATTTTTTTGTTTTTCGGCCATATTTTAAAAACTAAAACGGATAGATCCAAAAACTTAGTTGAAAAATGATGAACTCTAAGATACGCAACTTTGCCCCCATTTAACCATTTCTGTATTTCTTATGCTTTCTGAAATCCCAATGTCGAATTTGAATTACTCTGTATAAAACGGACGCTTTATTAATTTGTCCAGGGGTTTAATTTTTTTATTTAGTATAAAGGTTCATGGCGAACACAAACGATTTTAGGGGTCCATAATTAAATCGATTTGGAAATCGCTGGTTTAGGAGATATTAAAATGTTAACATTTGAAACCGCATTTTGATTCAAATGCTGTAATATAGTAATGAAGTGTTCTTGGCAGATAGCAGAAATTTCGCGCAACAATATTTTTTACAAATATAGAATTATTTTCTTCTTATTCTACAAAGTTTCAATAATCTTTAAGATCCAATAAAAAAAATCGATTTTTTTAAATTCTACAGTGGTGTTAATCTAATCTAATTTTAATTGTTATTCATCATTAGATTGTTGTATATTTTTCATTAAACCGCGTTATATCGAGATTTTTTATATTAATTAAAATATTTACCTCAATTATTTCTTTTAATCTTAAAACATTTTCGTGCATATTCCCATTTTCTTTCTCTAAAGAATTTACCTTATTCCTTAAATCTTCGCAATTTTTATCTAAATTTTTTACTTTATCAGCTTCAATTTGTAACAAATCAATTTTTTCGGTAGCCGTATTAAACGATTTTTCAGCATCATCAGCTCTTCTTTTCACCGTATCACACAAACTCTGCACCCGTTGTTTTTCTTTCGTTAAATTTTCAACGTTTCTTTCAAATTCGGCGATTTTAGTCCTTTCATTTTGCAACTCTTGTTGTTGCCTATCTGAAAGAATCTTAGCCGTATCCAAAGAATCCTGTAATTTTCGACTTTCTTGTAAAGCATTTTTAAATAAATTCTCCAGTTCAATTTGTTGTTGGGTGAAGCGTTCGCAATTTTCTTGTAATTGTTCGACTTTTAGGGTTAATTTTTTCTTTTCTTTTTCTAGATCTAAAATTTTTTTTGAATTCTCATGGAAGGTTTGTTCTTTTAATGATTCGATGGTTGAGAGTAACTTGCGATTTTCTAATTCTAATTTTAAGGCTCTTGTTTGTGCGTTATTCGTTAATTGTTCTGATAAGCTGTTATCTGTGCAGTTTAAGTCGTCGTTTTCTTCTAATTCGACTTTTAGGCTTGTTTCGTGTAAGGCGTCTTTAGTTACTTGTTGTAATTGTAAATTTTCGTCCATTAATTCTTGTATGCGCTCTTTTGCTGCGTCTCTTTCGACCGCAACGTCGTTTATGCTTTGTTTAGCAGCTAATAACTCGGCTTCTAGTTCTAAAATACGATCTGTACGTTGTCTGGCTCTTATCAATTGACCTTCAAGCATTTCTCGTGTTTCCAATAACACCCGATTGTCCTCTCTCAATTCATCCACTCTAACCTTATAAAATTCAGCGTCTGCCAGCTTTTCGCGATATCTTTGCACTTCAAATTCAAGCTTATCTGCTCTTTCAGCTTTTTCACGCATTGCGTCTACTTCGTCTCGATACAATTTCGCTTTGCGAGCTTCTAAAATTAAATCCCCATTCTAAAATTTAAAAAAAATTATCAAAAATAACATTTTTGTTAAAAAATTGTTTTAATTTACTTCTGTTTTTAATTTTGTAACAACTTGATTGGTGTGTTCTAATTCTTCACGACATTCTGTTAATAATTCGGTTTTTTCATCACTAAAATACAAAAAAATTAAAAATTTTACAAAAAGTTCCATTTTTTTGAGGTTAAGTTACAGTTCTTGTCGTAATTTCCGCAATCTCGCCTTCCAATCGGCTAATTCAACTGCTAAATGATTAGATTGGATCCCTTCAACGTTTGGGGGGGCCCCATTAACAGCTGGTTCTTGATCTAAGTCTACAATCCAGTTATGGAATAAAGTATCTCTCTCTAAAGCTAAACTGCGCAAATGATTATAAAGTTTATCTGTAGTTTGCTCAGTAAAATCATGAGTTAAAACCACATTTTGATCATCAGTGACCTAAAATCAAAAAATACCCAATTAGAAGTAAACATAACCTCACTTATTTAAGAAACCTAACCTGTTTAATACATTCAACAATATCATGTTGCGCCTCAAGTGATAACTCTTTAATTTTGGTTATAAAAACTTCTTTAGTTGGTCCCTGTACGGCACAGCCAAGTAATAACAGTAAAAGCAATCGTAAATGTTCCAAAGCTTGTAAAGAAGCCGGAGTCTTCCCAATTGCAACACAATCCGGTAAGGCTACTATAAACTGCCCAAGTTCCTCCTAAAAGAACATAATTAAATCTTAAACTTTATAACTAATTTAATAAAACTTGACTTACCTCGTAAATATTCTTAATGTTTTTAATAATACAATGAAAAATTTTTATTCTAGCCACCATAACACTTAATCCTTGTAGATTACTAGCTGTAGGTACAGGAAGAGTTGGTTCAGGATCAATTTGTAACAAAACTTCACTAATAGGGCCCCCATCGAAAAACGTTTCATACACTTGAAGTTGTTCTGGTTTTTTAATACACGTCCCCAACCAAGTGACGAGGGGCCCCTGAAGGAACTCCTCAATATCAGACGGACTAGCTGCCATTGTATCAAATTGTAGATGTGTGTATCTAATTTAAAGTGCACTACATTGTGTTATTATAACACCTTGAATGAAGTCTTAAAGATGAGAACGAAGAGAAAAAAATAACGCGTTCCGCGACCGTTTCTTTTGTAAACTGTGAATGGGTACCGTTTTCTTTACATCCCGCACATGTCACACCTCTACATCCACTTTTATCCCAGCAAGTTTAATAGATTTAAAATTCACACCGAGTACTAAAGAAATTATACATAAAAGAACTTATTTACTCCAAAGAGTAAATAAGAAACACGCCCATTGAACTTAATATGTCCAAGTGAAAACAGGGATCGAAACGAAACGTTTTGGAACTTTAAATTATCTCTAGAAAAAAAATTAAATAAGAGTGGGGATATTTATTTAATTAAGTTAAAGGTACAAATCAAGATAAAACAAACATTAAAATCAACGTTTGATATATATTATTTAATAATAAAGTTTTATATTTCATTTAGTTTTGTGCCAAAGGAAAATAAAAACAATGAAGTACACTCAAGGTGAAAAGCTTTTTATGGGTCGAGAATCGCTTTTAAAACCACTTAAAGTGAATGAGAAAAGTTTGTTTTTCTTATCGCGAACCTTGTTTAAATTGCTAATTTTTGGTTCGAACGGATCCCCCTACTATGAATCACAAGGTACCCGACCAAAACGATGATTTCTACGTGGAATGTACCGTGTTCTGGTCGCCTTAATAAGTTCAAGTACGCAGGAGTTGGATAATATTGGTGCTGATTTGAATACATTTGAAATGTTAAAAGTGGTATCCACGAGTTATAATCAATAATTGGATATGCCTATATGCATAGATTATTTAATGTTAATATCAGCATAAATATGCTAATTGAAAACGTTTTTTGCAAAGTAAGGATAAAAAGTAAGGTTGGTTTTATTTTTATTACTAAAACATAAAATATGTTTAAAACGTAATATTTATTAGGTTCAAAGGAATTAAAGGTATCAATTTAATGAAAAAAGTATAAAATTCTTGTTGATTTTGTCTGAAAAGTGTTTCTAGCGCCATCTATTGTTGGATACATAAACTTATAAAGTTAGGTTAATATTTTGTCGGTAAATTAGCGATGCTTTAAAATATCTATTATTTCTTTGAAAATATTTAAAATTAATCTTATTAATCAATCTTTACCTGATCTTTTTGTCTTTCCTTCGATTTACATACATATATGGTTATGAGGAAATAAGACTGGGACAAAAAGTTGAAGAATTTGAGGCATGTCGCCAAACAAATTTACGCTAGCTATCTTACAAATACAGGCTTGCGAGAAGAGTTTCTTTGGCATGAATTTTAATTAAAGCTAGAATAGCCTATTTTTCCAGGACTCTCCACATAAAATAGTCCATAGGGTTTAGGATTAGCTAGTAGTAATGCCATTCCAATGGGATGATCAAGTCAGGAAATTTAATTTTTATGTTTCTTTGTATACAGGTGTCCCGTTAAGCGTACGGAGCGGCTGTGGGCTGTATCTCGACAACGGTAAGGCCTAGAGGTTTGGGAAAAAAATCCTTATTTTCTTCACAGACCCTTAATCACTATAAAATTTGCTAAATATTAGTGAAAACCGCATCTCGATATCTCCATCCATTCTCGAATTATAGAAGAAAATGTTAAAAATTCGTATATCTTAATCGGATCAAGTTACCTTAGGAAACAAATAAGATAGCCCAAAAATGTTATTACCTAGAACCAAAACTACTTTTGAGGCGTATTTAAAAGCTAACGGATCAATGAAACATCAACAATGATAATAAAACAAAATAAACCAAAACACTTAGGACTTAGAATAACTTAAATTTTTGGCAAAAATAGCTCACAATTCAATAAAAATTCGGGGGATATTCTTCCAGAAAAAAGCTTGGACATCTATATTATATTTTTTAACGCCCTTTTTTTCAGATAAAATTGAAATGTACAGGTGTCCCAAAATTGAGATACCATGCCTAAGTTGACGTTTTAAAATAGGAACCCACATTTTTCTTCGAAAAAGTAGCAGTTAAAAAATACTCTTACTATTTTATTTGCAATAATAGAGTAAACTACGCTATTCTTTGTTTCTGTGTTAATTTGTGACAAATGTTTAATAATGTAATGATAACCATAAAATATGTTTTAACCCATTAGCAAATTTAGTGTTTTAACGTACTGTTTAAAATTTTTTTTTATACCCATATTTATTTTTCTTCCTCTTCACACTGTTCTACAATTTCAATGTGAGTTGCAATTGACGATAAAAAATCTTTTCTTTCTGCATTAGTCCACGATTTCTGGCTATGAAATGATGTTATAATTGGATCTGATAATAATGTTATAATTGGATCCATATGAACGGTGCGGTTGTCTTCGTTCCGGATACCTTGTGAAATATAATTCCGCGGCTAACGTCGCATTCTTATCTGATAACATATAGCATTCCATCATGTTACATTTTTCATAATTTTCGAAATTCATTGTAAAGGTTTTATTCAGTTTTGTTATACTTTGACACTTAACATGCTGCGTACCAGCACATAATTCCAGAGTTGTTATCGAATTTTTAAATATAAACTTTGGCAATTATTTGATACATTATGTTCCATCATAGTATGTATGGTTATCACCATAGCAACATTAACTTTTAAATACATACATTAGTTTTAGATAGAACAAAATGAATTTTTGTGAATTATTCAATAACTGTAAGAAATATACCCCACAAACTATATATATTTGTTATCAGAAGAAAATAACAAATTATTTTAGGTCATAGCCAACTATGGTTTCCATTTAAAAAAATAAAGTTAAGTCTAAAATCTCGAAAATAAAAGATGGGAAAAAAATTCTACCTACGCGACTGAATTCTTCGTAAAAAGTAGCCCACATAATGTTTTATTTACAATACTCCATCTTTGATAATAAGTGAGATATTCGTGATTATCGTTTTCGCAAAATTTTCAGTTTTTGCCGATAGGGCGAAAACAAAAGACGATAGCTGGTCGGAGTTTTCGGCATTAGCATTTTCTCGAAAAACGAGATCATGACATGTAAGCTACTTTGTTTCCATCTCTTTCAGTTTCGGAGATAGTCTATGCGGATAACGAAATTGGGACACCTGTACAGTTTAGCCAATATAACTATGAACTTTTTCTGGCAGTTTTGAGGTTAGTCAGTATAATTCCAGACATTTTTTGACAGCGCACAGTTTGGACAACATAATTATGAACCTTTTCTGTCAGTGTCCTACAACCTAAATTAGGTGTGAATGGTACGATTAAATCTATATGAATGTGTTCAAATCTACGTGTTTGAATTTTTGTGGCGGCGATTTTGTGTATTTATGAATTTTTGCTTTTTGGCACGGTATACACGTTTTACACCAAAACTTAATTTGTTACGTTAAGTGTGGCCAAAAGAAACGCTTTTTAATATTATTTAAGGTGGTTTTGAAACCTAGATGGCGTTTGAAGAATTCGCGTACCAAAGATCTAAGTTAGAGTTGTTTAAATTTAGATTTTGTTTTTAAAGTAGAAATTTTAATTCTTCATTTCAATTTTATGCGTTTCCTATTATTGTCTCTGAGGGATAGTCAGAAGTTAAGGTATTGATGTCAACTCTTGGTAATGCATCTGGGACTGTGTTGAATTTGCCTTTGATATAAGATATCTCGGAGGTAAATTCAACTATATAGTTGATTTAGTTTGATTTTTATGAGTCTATAGCTGTACTGACGGTAATTATTCTTACTTAATACTTATTTTATTCCTAATATCTATGTAAACACTAATTTTACTGTTTTGTTGATCTTCTTGTAGTCGTGCCTGTAGATGCCTAGGCGAAACACGTGTAGCACCGATACTAAAAAAAAAAAAAAAACATGTTAAATAAAACATCGTTTAAGCTGTAATACGGATTTTTGATTAACATATAGTTGATGTATCGAGTTTGTCTTGGGTTTTTTTCTGTTTTTGAAAAGAATGCGCTTATTAGAGGTTTATGATCTGTAAAAATTTTGAATTGATTTCCCTGCAGAAAATGACGACAATGTTTAACTGCTAGATATATAGCTAGTAGTTCTCTATCGAATTGGGCCACGTTAGGGAAAGAATTTTCTAAGTTGTGCTTATATAAATACTTTATGAGTTCTTCGGGCTGCTTTCTATCTTTTATGATTACTTTCAAAGAAATCAACTCTTCACATAATTCTACTCCGTTGATATCGGATGATTCACCATCTTTGTATTATGGAGATCGAAACAACTTTTTTTTATTTCCTCATGTTCCATGTCAACAAATTTGTATATAAATCCAAAAGATTATTCATAATTTGACAAAGTTTCAAAGCGAGTGGTAATCTAATATGACATAGAAAAAATTAATTTTAAAATTTTCTTTTGCAGTAAACTGTATATCTTCATTTCCTTCATAGCTAAATTGCTTTTGATGACGGCGGTGACGTAAATTCAGGTTCTGTTTCAAGAATTTTACATAGTTCATTAGAAATCGTTAAATAGTTTTCAAAACTTTCATCATTTTTAATACTTTTCAAAAATTTCAAAATATCATTAATTGATTCTGCACATGAACTGATATTCCAAGAAACTTTCTGCATCATTTTGCTAATAATTTCTATCTTTTCCAGATTTCATGCCATATTTTTGCTATTGAACAAATAAATTTATAGGATTTAATTTTCTTTGCCAAACATTCAGCTTTTTGTCGAGCTATTGACGCTGAACTTTCCTCCGCTAGTTCTATGAGGCTGTCATAAATTTCACCTAATTCACGTCGCAGTGGTCTAATTGCTTTAATTCTTGCTTCCCACCGAATTTCACTAACTTGTTTTAATGTTAAAGATTTGCCATCTAAGTGGTTACGTTGTCTATTGTAATCTTTGACTAAGTTGTATAGTTTCTCAATGTAAAGAAACGGTTTATATTTTTTACCTTTCTTTAAATGTATACCTTCCTCAGCGATTTGGCCGCCTTTTAATTTCAGTCGCCTGCGTGCTGAGCACGCAATGAACGCTAGTCAGGCACAGCCCTGAGTTTTTGGAATTTTTGGACAAGCTATCACATCCTGAAGTTCTGCGAATATATGAAACACCCTGTATAAGAAAAATATATGACAAACAAAATATAACAGCTACTAGAGGGAGGCAATGTTCTCTGAGTACATCAAGATCCAGAAATTACAATGGATTACCAAAGTAATTGCTTAACAGAAAAATGCAAGAAGTGAGACCCAGGAGAAGAGCGGGAGTAAGACGAGACAAACAAAGACGCCAGGGATATACTTGGGATACCAGTCTACAGAACCTTTGAAGAAGAAGAACAACTCAGTTCATATTTTTGAAATGCTAAAATCAATAGTCTTGTAAATCGAGGTTTTATTGTATTGATAACAAGGCGCCATCTATTAATGAATAGTTCAATTTAATTATAATGTATACCCCTAAAATTAATTCGTGCTCTTTTATGTAAAAACGCCATCTATCATTGAAATAAAAAACTTTGTGTATACTCGAAAACTTTAAAGTTGTTAGTTTTAAAGCTAGGTTCGAATCGGAACTAAAGGCGATTTCTTGCGGAGCCAGAGGGGCCCCCGGGACGACGGAGACGCAACGTCGTCGGCATCGTCGCCGATAAAACATAAAATATGTTTAAAATTTATTAGGTTCAAAGGAATTAAAAATATCAATTTAATGAAAAAAGTATAAAATTTTTCCTGATTTTGTCTGAAATGGTCTGAAAAGTGTTTCTAGCGCCATCTAGTGTTGGATACATAAACTTATAAAGTTAAGTTAATATTTTGTCGGTAAATTAGCGATGCTTTAACATCACGAAGTAGTTTAAAATATCTATTATTTCTTTGAAAATATTTAAAATTAATCTTATTAATCAATCTTTACCTAATCTTTGTCTTTCCTTCGATTTACATACATATATGGTTATGAGGAAATAAGACTGGGACAAAAAATTGAAGAATTTGAGGCATTTCGCCAAACTTCTTAGGGATGTATTTAACATTAAGGTTGACCTCAGCAAAGCCCTGGCATTTACACCAGCTATCTTACATATACAGGTTTGCGAGAAGAGTTCCTTTGGCATGCATTTTACTTAAAGCTAGAATAGCCCATTTTTCCAGCACTCTCCACATAAAATAGTCCATTGGGTTTAGGATTAGCTAGTAGTAATGCCATTCCAATGGGATGACCAAGTCAGGAAATTGAATTTCGTACCATTCGATGCAGGTTTGTACACTTTTATGTATATATTTTTATGTTTTTTGTATACAGTGAATTTCACTTAAGATGCAATATATAAAAATAGATTTTCATAGAAACCAGGGTGTACCAAAGAAATTGTATATACAGGTGTATCTGAATAATGTGCCCAAACTTCAGGTGCTGATTCTTTAGGCAATTTTAAGGGTACATTAAATTTTGAATAAAGTTCTACCGCATTTAGGCTCGTTCACTCGACGTTTCAAAATTTTAAATAAAACAATAATAATAGTAAGAAATCCACTGACATTTAAACGTCAAAAATATTTATGACAAAGATTGCAAAGCCTACTAAGATTTTTTCATTAAAAATTCATTCTAACTTTCGATTAACAACCCTACACCTTAACAGTTAGTGTTTGCTTAATTATTTTTTTTCTCAGAAATTATTAAATTTGCGAAGAACATCAGAGAGACAAAAAAGTTTTAGAATAGTTTTATCTATCTAACTGAAATTTTTCCAATGTATTTATCATCTTCATAAAAAAAATCTAGGCATAAATTGAACGGGGGTGATTACGTTTAGTATACCGGTATCACATTGAAAATATACCGAAATACCGGAATTGAAATAATATTCAATTTTCGGTCGGTATTCCGAACCCTATGTATGGGCAACCTACTACCATAACCTAAAAATATTTTTGTTTATACAGAGTGTTGCAAAAACAAAGTACAAGGTAGAACTTCGTAAATTTAAATGGAACACCCCATATTTTATTACATTTTTGAATTACCCTTAAAATTCGACATACTTTTTGTTAAGCATTACCTATACCAAAATTTTACAGTTTTTGAAATATTCAATATTTTGTGAAAAAATCTCCGTCTGCACGTGTCTATAAAAGAAAACATACCTAATTTATTTAAGACCCTACAAAGCAAATCTTTTGTAGATTTTTAATGCATAGTTACAGTAACTTCATGCCTCTATAAAAATCTGGTAACCTTCTACAGAGTGTTCGTAATATTGTACTCAATACCAGAAACTTGAAATAGCTATATTTCATTTTTTTTAAATGGAATGCCTCATATTTTTTTATCTTAAATTATTCGCCAAGTAATAAGGTTTCTTTTTTATAAAGCATGTCCTATACCTATTTGCAATAGTTATCAAGTTATTTATAGGACAATAAGAAAAGATGTTTGGGTGGTGAAACTCAAAATAATAATGAAAGCTGCCATTCTACTGTTTGGCGTTTAGCCCCCAAACATCTACACTGTGGCTTAAAAACAGTTAAAATATCCGCTTATATAGCAGCCAGCATTTTTAATGAGGCTGTTTCGATATTTTAAAAGCAATGAGAACAATGGAAATTGAAATTGGTGAGCAGACTAAAATTTATGCCAACTCTCGGGATGAAAAGCGTTTGGAGCAATCGGCTTGTCGCAGCCTTCAAGCGACAAAAGAAGCTCGTACTCAACAAAGATTGCACCAACAGGAGAAAGAATATTTCAACGAGCAAGAAGAAGGAATAGTGTACGGCCTTGGTATAGCAGATTAGCCGCAAGTATTGAGTATAAATTCACAATTTGTACTTTAAACTTTAAATGCGTTTTTCTCGAAACGTACTTTTTACAACTTTCTATCGTTTGACCTAGAGAGAAACTGATACCTTATACAGGTGTCCGGTATCTTCCACATCAGAGCATTATACGGTTGTAGCATACATTATTCTGAACCGATCTTTCTAATAAAATTTTTTCGACAGGTTTATAATAACCGCACGGGAACTGTTTAACGACGACCAATAACGGACGACTTTGATTCATCGAAAAAGTTTATTTTTCTTTCCATGACGAATCTATTGGTGAATACATGTGGGAAACGAGTTATCATCGGCGTAGCAGACCGGCCGAGGGTGGCACCGATTACCTGAGTCTGATTTGCGATCTGCTGATTGGACAAAAAACAGTTCGTTTAAACAATTCCCGTGCGGTTATTATAAACATTTCGAAAAAATTTTATTAGAACGATCGCTTCAGAATAATGTATTCTACAATCGGATAATGCACTGATGTGGAAGATATCGGACAGCCTGTATACATATGCTTTTTTTGCAATAAACTTATTTTAATTTAACTAGGCGCCATTTTATCAATAATTTTTTTTTGCTTAATTCTAGTCCAGAGGATAATCACATGTACATATATAGAAGAGAACACCATTTGATTTTTCTGTATCAAATCGTCTCAAGGGTGGATATCGTGTCAACCAACTTCACATGGCAACGTTGTTGAAAGACATGGCAGACGTTATTTCTTATGAACAAATGTGTTTTTAAATAAATAAATATATCTTCTAAACTTAGGCAAAAGATTAAAGTAAAAGTAGTTTGGCAGCCAAAAATTACGAAAGATATCACTTTATTTAATAGAAAAAGAGTTAAGTTTATTATATTAAAAAAAGCTTATGTAACGATTTTACTAACGTCGCCTCAAATCGTCTCCATAGCTTCTCAACATTAGCCGGATAACGTTGAAGTCTAAGATCAATCATGTCCCAAACATGTTCGATCAGATTTAGATCCAGAGAAAGAGCTGGCCATGGAAACATTCGTATACGGTGCACTTCCACAAAGGTCTGTACAACACGCACGATGTGCGGTCTGGTGTTATCGTGCATGAATAGCAGACGTGAGCCCCGCCGAACGTAGGGAAGCACAAGGGGTCGTAGTACGTCCACCATGTGTAATCGCACCCCATACCATAATGCTCGGTTGACGGTGGAAGGGCGTTCTTGCACGAAGTGCACAAGTAATTTAATTATAATTGTGATTGCCTTGAAATTTGGATGTTGGAGTTTTTGGATGTAACATGCATGTGGTATTCAAGCGTTCTGTGGGTTTTGTCGTAGATTGGTGTGTATCAGTTTTCGTCATTTTTATCATTTCTCCAGTGGGCGTATTATTTTTTGCCTCTGGTGACACGACAGGTTTTATTAAGATTGAAGCCGGGATGGCATATTATCATGAGTAATTGAGACCTTTTTCTCTACGTCAGATCTTTGAAGCTGGTCTATATAACGTTTGATTACATACCCATCATCTAACTCTACTAAGTAAAGCAATTTCCCTAATTTCTCAACTATTGTTCCTAGTTTCCATAGCGTTGATGTAAAATAATTTCTGGATTGGACTCTTTCTCCTAGGCGTAACTCCTTGCTTACGACTGGTTGGTCAGCAATTTAGTTCTTAAATTTCTCTTCATAAATAATTCTGCTGGGGTTTTGTCTAATCCGGTTAATGGTGTTTGTAGCGGGATGTCGTGGTGCGATGAAAAAAATACGAATATCATTTCTATTGCAGAAATTCAGGAATTCTTGTGATATAAAAATTGTTGCATGAATCGTGATAGACCTGTCCTGCCGAAGATCTCCTTCATCCTATACAGGGTTGATGCTGTTGTTGGAGCTGTTTTTGTAATTATTATTTCTGGCTATTTGGACTTAGCATCCACCATGATAAAAAAGAAGTTTTTTGAAAAGGACCTACATAATCCATATCCACTCCTTGCCATACTTCTTCTGGAGTATCCCATCCTCGTCGGCACTTTTTGTGTTTGTGTTGATTCGGGATATGCATAAATAAAATAACACGGTAAAAAGCTCTTCGCGGTGGTACAACCCTCAACGCGTTTGCGCAATAATACATAATAGTTTTTTATATACAGGGTGTTCCGTGACTCGACCGACAAACTTATACCATATATTCAGGGGGTCATTACGATCAAGAAATGGTATATACCTATAGGTGAATTCCTCTTTGTTTAGGAGATATCGAAATAAAAATAAAATGGTAAAAGAAAATTTATTAATTTATTTATTTATGAATGGGTAGCTAATTAACACAAAATTACAGCAGCTGTTCAAAATCAGAACCGCATTTTCTAAACATGCAGCTATCCTTCGTGTCATAGAATATTGCCAGTTAATTACTGCCAATTCATTCTTTAGGGAATTCTTCAACTATTCTGTCAATCAACTCTTCGCTTGTATCTGGTTTACGATTACTGCTATACACACGAGCTTTGAGGCAACCCCACAGAAAAAAATCTAGAGGCGACAAGTCAGGTGACCGAGCTGGCCAATTTACAGGCCCACCTCGTCCTATCCACCTTTCCGGAAAATTTTCATTAAGAAATACCGTCACTTGTCTCCCAAAATGTGGTGGTGGCCCATGTTACTGAAACCACATGCCACGACGAGCTTCTAAAGAAATATCTTCCATGTAATTCGGCAATTCTTCTTCCAAAAAGTGAAGGTAAGTTTTCTGCAAAAAAAATGAGGCCCAATAAGATGATTATTTAACAAGCCGCACCACACGTTGACGGAATAACGATATTGATGGTTAACAACGATTGTTTCGTGTGGGTTTTGATCCGTCCAGATGTGAGAATTACGTGTGTTGTTAATACCATTCCTTGTAAACTGGGCCTCATCCGTAAAAAGTATGTATGAAATAACTTCTAAATTATTTTGTAACCACTGGTAATACCGTACTCGATTTTCTAAATCTTGAGGAAGTAAATGCTGGACTTTTTGTAAATGATAGGGAGGGATAAAGGCCATCATAGTGCAGAATTCTCCTTACATTGGTTTGAGGGATTCCCGTTGTATCAGATGGTATGAGATTCTACGAATACTGGTAGAAGGACTTCGTTCAACTGCATTTAACACTGGTACGACGTGGGTCCCGTCTCTCTCAAGCAACGAAAAACGTTTGAAAATGTTGTGTGGTGAGGCACAATGCAATCGGGGTATTGCTTGAGGTACTCCGTTGCTGCAGCACGTCCACTTCCATTGCAAAAACCATATACGAAAACCATATTCTGCATTAGTAAAATGCGACATAATGGCAGTACAAAAATTATTAATTTGTCAAACGTTAAATCGCCAAGACTGTTAACTTTTTAATTCTTTCAATATCCCGAAATAAGGAGGAATTCACCTGTAGGTGATATACCATTTTTTGATCGTAATGACCCCCGGAATGTATGGTATAAGTTTGTTGGTCGAGTCACGGAACACCTGTATATTTTTGCATCTTGTTGTATTAGGATCTAAATTATTGATTGAACCTCAAAATTTGTTGAAGTTTATTGGATTATTGGAATTTTTTAGGTTACAATCAACTTTCTTGAGCTACTGTTAATCTTCTTGTTGAAAACGATCGTTTTGGTGACGTGTCTTAGATTTGATTATGTTTTCATGAAATATTGTAGGATAATGGTAACAACTTGAAGATGCACATATAAGATGTATAAGATATTTTTCTTATACACATAAGAAAAATATATGAAGAACAAAATATAACAGCTACTAGAAGGAGGCTGTTCTCTGAGTACATCAAGATTCAGAAATTACAATGGATTTCCAAAGTAATTGCTTAACAGAAAAATGCAAGAAGTGAGACTCAGGAGAAGAGCGGGAGTAAGACGAGACAAACAAAGACGCCAGGGATATATTTGGGATACCAGTCTACAGAACCTTTGAAGAAGAAGAACAACTCAGTTCATATTTTTAAAATGCTAAAATAAATAGTGTTGTAAATCGAGGTTTTACTGTATTGATAACAAGGCGCCATCTATTAATGAATAGTTCAATTTAATTATAATGTATACCCCTAAAATTAATTGGTGCTCTTTTATGTAAAAACGCCATCTATTATTGAAACAAAAAACTTTGTGTATACTCGAAAACTTTAAAGTTGTTAGTTTTAAAGCTAGGTTCGAATCGAAACTAAAGGCGATTTCTTGCGGAGCCAGAGGGGCCCCCGGGACGACGGAGACGCAACGTCGTCGGCCTCGTCGCCGATAAAACATAAAATATGTTTAAAATTTATTAGGTTCAAAGGAATTAAAGATATCAATTTAATGAAAAAAGTATAAAATTTTTCCTGATTTTGTCTGAAAAGTGTTTCTAGTGCCATCTAGTGTTGGATACATAAACTTATAAAGTTAAGTTAATATTTTGTCGGTAAATTAGCGATGCGTTAACATCACGAAGTAGTTTAAAATATCTATTATTTCTTTGAAAATATTTAAAATTAATCTTATTAATCAATCTTTACCTAATCTTTGTCTTTCCTTCGATTTACATACATATATGGTTATGAGGAAATAAGACTGGGACAAAAGATTGAAGAATTTGAGGCATTTCGCCAAACTTCTTAGGGATGTATTTAACATTAAGGTTGACCTCAGCAAAGCCCTGGCATTTACACCAGCTATCTTGCATATACAGGTTTGCGAGAAGAGTTCCTTTGGCATGCATTTTAATTAAAGCTAGAATAGCCCATTTTTCCAGGACTCTCCACATAAAATAGTGCATTAGGGTTAGGATTAGCTAGTAGTAATGCCATTCCAATGGGATGATCAAGTCAGGAAATTGAATTTCGTACCATTCGATGCAGGTTTGTACACTTTTATGTATATATTTTTACGTTTTTTGTATACAGTGAATTTCACTTAAGATGCAATATATAAAAATAGATTTTCATAGAAACCAGGGCGTACCAAAGAAATTGTATATACAGGGTGTATCTGAATGATGTGCCCAAACTTCAGGTGCTGATTCTTTAGGCAATTTTAAGGGTACATTGGTATATGCACCATGGGCGACTTCGGCTCCCCTAAGGAGCTACACACCTCCAAAACTGGCGGAAATCTTTGTCAGAAATATTTTTGACGTTTAAATGTCACTGTTTTTCTTACTATTATTATTGTTTTTCAAATTAATTTTTCAATAAAGTTCATGGTTCATACCATGGGCGACTTCGGCTCCCCTAAGGAGCTATACCCCTCCAAAAATGGCGGAAAATTTTGGTTTAATTTTCTTTTCTCAAAAACCATAAACGCTAGGAAAACGAAATTTGGGGAATATGTTTAACTCAAAGTAGGGCACGTTTTCATCCTATTTGTACTTTCAACCTATCCTTCTAAACTACTAAACGTAACCACCCCCTTTATATTTTTGCTAATTCTTTTTATACAGATGGTAAATATATTAAAAAAAATTTACACCAAGATTCAGAAATTACAATGGATTTCCAAAGTAATTGCTTAACGGAAAAATGCAAGAAGTGAGACTCAGGAGAAGAGCGGGAGTAAGACGAGACAAACAAAGACGCCAGGGATATACTTGGGATACCAGTCTACACAACTTTTGACGAAGAAGAACAACTCAGTTAATATTTTTGAAATGCTAATATCAATAGTCTTGTAAATCGAGGTTTTACTGTATTGATAACAAGGCGCCATCTATTAATGAATAGTTCAATTTAATTATAATGTATACCCCTAAAATTAATTGGTGCTCTTTTATGTAAAAACGCCATCTATTATTGAAATAAAAAACTTTGTGTATACTCGAAAACTTGAAAGTTGTTAGTTTTAAAGCTAGGTTCGAATCGAAACTAAAGGCGATTTCTTGCGGAGCCAGAGGGGCCCCCGGGACGACGGAGACGCAACGTCGTCGGCCTCGTCGCCGATTGTGACATCCACCAGTACGCGAACTGAGGCCGTGACGTTTTTACCATTTAGTATACGCGGTGGTACGGTGAAAGTGGTGTTGTATATCGGCGCGTCGCGAGAGAGTTTCGTCAAATGGTGCACATTTAAATACCAAACTGTGTTAATAAATCGCGTTTCGAATTCATTTCAAAAATCAAAATTTAAGCAATTTATTATTTTAATTATTTTTTGATATTGGTAATATGTAAAAGAAGATAGCCACTTTTTGAAAGTAGAAAATTGAATTTTTTTTTGAATACGAACGAGGAAATTGGTAAAAATGTTGGTGTTTCTGCCCCAGTTTGTTATGGTGTTTTTATAGGGTGAGTAAAATAGAGTTTTACGATTTGTTGACGGAAGGGTTGTTAAAAAAAGTTATGTTCCGGTGGTGGTTCGATATTTTGTGAAGTTGCCAGTTTGTTTGTACTCGAATAAAACTGATTTCATATATATATTTTAAAGGTATTTTTAAAACGGCGATAATAAAAGAAAATAGAATGATATTTTTAAACATAAAAAAATGTTATAATTTTAGTACATAACTAAGCTCAAAAATAATTTTTACTCATCAATACTTCAAATTTGTATAGTCTCCATAAATAAAAATTCACAATAATTCCCATTGTAATTTTGTGAATACACACATGTGAAGAGTTACATCGTGCCTCAATTGTTATTCGCCGACGATGCGTCATTGTTTTGTTTCTGACGATGATTTCTCATGTAGAAAACGATTCCTACTCTTAAATAACAAATTACAAAACATCCATAAGCTCATTTATCATTGGATTAAACACGAAATAAGCAATTTAAAATTAAAAATATTAACTGGAGGAGGTATTAATGCGCCACCTACATCGTATGAGTATGGCGGAAACAGCTTATTAAATCCAACGAAAAAAAAAAAGCGTTGCGTCAGTAATTTTGAAATACAATAAGGTGAGGGAGCTCATTAGCTATTTTCGTTCGTCAACCAAAAATAATGTCCTCTTCATCTACTTCCTTGTGTACACTCTATTAATATCGAGGAGTGTGCTTTTAGAGAAAGTGTTATTCCTGGCGATTCTTCCGTTATTATTGGACGGAAAAGAGAAACTACTTGGTTTAAATGTATTTCTTTTTTTTTTCGATGCGTATTAAAGAGACATCTATCCTCGATCACGTTTTCCGATCACGTACGCGAATTCTATTCCGTTTAGGTCTTCCAGTTCTTTGGTTCGCAAAACCTGCTTTTTCCACCGTTGGGAGAACTTTCGAAAATATACTCGGACTTCATTAATCATTCCTTTGGGTTGGAACAAACTTTCGATTTGTTCTAAATTTACTAATTCTAAGAGTAAGCAAATCCTCAGGAGTACTTTTGCAAATTATTTTGTAATTTGATTTAGTGTTGCACTTCGTACTTCGTCTAACAACTTGACAAGTTACAAATTTCAATTTAACATCAAACTCTCATAAGGATTTAAAGTTATGAATAAATTTCTATTGATCTAGCTTATTATGTAGACTTTATTGTTCTAATATAACATTCAATTCAAAATTATTTATAAGTCATTATTGTTATTAACTAATTATATATCACCAATCGTCATTGATACCTCTTTGAATCCACTACTTTCCTAAAGGTGCCTTTTGTGCGAGAGAGATTGGGAGATTTGCTGATGACGATCACGTAACGCCAGTACGTTTGGGGCAAACCTCCGTTTGTCTAAATACCTGAAAATTGGTTGAAGTTTATAGGTCTGTTTTGGTTCAATATTGCATATTAAATGTATGCGCAGAAAGGTTCAGAACCAAAACAGGCCTTATGTTTTGCCGGTAAAATGTACTTTGCGCATGCAATGAATTTCAATTTTAAGCTTTCAGGGGATATCTATAAGGTTTTTAACATATTTCCATGCACTTTCTGATAATTTCCAAGAAACTTCAAGGATTTTGAAAGTTTCCAAAAACTGTCAAAGTGCTCCAGGGACTTATTTGAGATGAATCAGGATTAACAAAGAGTTTTAAACCATTTCCAAGAACGTGACAACCATTGGCAAAAAATTTCCGAACCTTTCCTAAGAAATTGAGAGATTTTTAAGTATTTCCGAGGAGTTCCAAGAACTGTCAAAAGGGATTTTAAGATTTAGCGGCAATTATGTATTTCAATTTTAAGACTTCACACGATACTTATAAGGTTTTTAACATATTTCCATGCGCTTCCTGATAATTTCCAAGAAACGTCAATGATTTTTAAAGTTTCCAAAAACTGTCAAAGGGCTCCAGGGACTTATTTAAGATGAATCAAGATTAAAAAAGAGTTTTAAACCATTTTCAAGAACGTGACAACCATTGCTAATAAATTTCCGAACCTTTCCCAAGAAATTGA
Organism: Onthophagus taurus; assembly: GCF_036711975.1. Classification (NCBI taxonomy): domain Eukaryota; kingdom Metazoa; phylum Arthropoda; class Insecta; order Coleoptera; family Scarabaeidae; genus Onthophagus; species Onthophagus taurus. The sequence continues at coordinate 5,337,823 of NC_091968.1, read as the reverse complement.
GAGGTTTTTTAGTATTTCCGAGGATTTCTAAGAACTGTCAAAAAGGATTTTAAAATTTAGCGGAAATGAATTTCAATTTTGAGACTTCAACGGATATCTCTAAAATTTTTAACATATTTCCATGCACTTCCTGATAATTTCTAAGAAACGTCAATGATTTTTAAAGTTTCCAAAAACTGTCAAAGGGCTCCAGGGACTTATTTAAGATGAATCAAGATTAAAAAAGAGTTTTAAACCATTTTCAAGAAAGTGACGACTATTGCCAATAAATTTCCGAACCTTTCCTAAGAAATTGAGAGATTTCTAAGTATTTCCGAGGATTTCCAAGAACTGTCAAAAGGGTTTTAAAATGTAGCGGAAATGAATTTCAATTTTAAGACTTCAACGGATATCTCTAAGATTTTTAACATATTTCCATGCACTTCCTGATAATTTCCACGAAATATCAAGGATTTTAAAAGTTTCCAAAAACTGTCAAAGGGCTCCAGGGACTTATTTGAGATGAATCAGGATTACCAAAGAGTTTTAAAACATTTCCAAGAACGTGACGACCATTACTAATAAATTTCCGAACCTTTCCTAAGAAATTGAGAGATTTCTAAGTATTTCCGAAGATTTCCAAGAACTGTCAAAAGGGATTGTAAAAGTTAGCGGCAATGAATTTCAATTTTAAGATTTCAGCGGATGTCTATAACATTTTTAACATATCTATTTCCATGCACTTCTTGATAATTTTCAAGACACGTCAAGGATTTTGAAACTTTCTAAAAACTGTCAAAGGGCTCCAGGGACTTATTTGAGATAAATTAGGATCATTTTAACATAGAGTTTTAAACCATTTCCAAGAACGTAACGACCATTGCCAATACATTTTCGAACTTTTCCTAAGAAATTGAGAGATTTTTAAGTAGTTCTGAGGATTTCCAAGAACTGTCAAAAGGGATTTTAAAATTTAGCGGCAATGAATTTCAATTTTAAGTCTTCAGAGGATATCTATAAGGTTTTTAACATATTTCCATGCATTTCCTGATAATTCCCAAGAAACGTCAAGGACTTTAAAAGTTTCCAAAAACTGTCAAAGGGCTCCAGGGACTTATTTGAGATTAATCCGGATTAACAAAGAGTTTTAAACCATTTCCAAGAACGTGACGCCCTTTGCCAATAAATTTCCGAACTTTTCCTAAGAAATTGAGAGATTTTTAAGTATATCTGAGGATTTCCAATAACTGTCAAAAGGGATTTTAAAATTTAGCGGCAATGAATTTCAATTTTAAGACTTCAGAAGATGTCTAGAAGGTTTTTAACATATTTCCATGCATTTCCTGATAATTTCCAAGAAACGTCAAGGATTTTTAAAGTTTCCAAAAACTGTCAAAGGGCTCGAAGGACTTATTTGAGATGAATCAGGATTAACAAAGAGTTTTAAACCATTTCCAAGAACGTGACAACCATTGCTAATAAATTTCCGAACCTTTCCTAAGAAATTGAGAGGTTTTTTAGTATTTCCGAGGATTTCTAAGAACTGTCAAAAAGGATTTTAAAATTAAGCGGCAAAGAATTTCAATTTTAAGACTTCAGAGGATATCTATAAGGTTTTTAACATATTTCCATGCATTTCCTGATAATTTTCAAGAAATGTCATGGATTTTGAAAGTTTCCAAAAACTGTCAAAGGGCTCCAGGGACTTATTTGAGATGAATCAGGATTAACGAAGAGTTTTAAACCATTTCCAAGAACGTGACGAACGTTGCCAATAAATTTTCGAACTTTTCCTAAGAAATTGAGAGATTTCTAAGTATTTCCGAGGATTTCCAAGAACTGTCAAAAGGGATTTTAAGATTTAGCGACAATTATTTCAATTTTAAGACTTGAGATGATACTTATAAAGTTTTTAACAGATTTCCATGCACTTCCAGATAATTTCCAAGAAACGTCAAGGATTTTGAAAGATTCCAAAAACTGTCAAAAGGTTTCACGGATTTATTTGAGATGAATCAAGATTACCAAAGAGTTTTAAACCATTTCCAAGAACGTGACGACCATTGGCAAAAAATTTCCGAACCTTTCCTAAGAAATTGAGAGATTTTTAAGTATTTCCGAGGAGTTCCAAGAACTGTCAAAAGGGATTTTAAGATTTAGCGGCAATTATGTATTTCAATTTTAAGACTTCACACGATACTTATAAGGTTTTTAACATATTTCCATGCGCTTCCTGATAATTTCCAAGAAACGTCTAGGATTTTGAAAGTTTCCAAAAATTGTCAGAGGGCTCCAGGGACTTATTTGAGATGAATCAGGATTAACAAAGAATTTTAAACCATTTCCAAGAACATGACGACCATTGTCAATACATTTCCGAACTTTTTCTAAGAAATTGGGCAACTTTTAAGTATTTCCGAGGATTTCCAAGAACTGTCATAAGGGATTTTTAAATTTAACGGCAATGAATTTCAATTTTAAGACTTCAGAGGATATCTATAAGGTTTTTAACATATTTCCATGCACTTCCTGATAATTTCTCAATTCCGATATACCCAAATCTCCCAATCTCTGTCGCACAAAAGGCACCTTAAGAAGTACACTTTAAATGTTTGGGCATTGGTTTTAATCAGCAACATGGTATGGGCAGAAAGATCTTGGCTATATTATTCTACTAGTAAGGGAACTGGTTTTTGTCTAGTTTGTAAGCTTTTTTCTAAAACTATTATATCAACTGGATTCTCTGATTAGAAACATATAGGAGTTTGTTTAGAAAGTCATAAAAACTAAATAAAAACGAAAGCTAAGTGTTAAAGATGTTAAAGTTGTTAAGAACAACTATGAGAAGAAACCAATTATTATCATGAAGTCATAAAACAAATCACCGCAGTAGTTAAATATTTAAGCTCTACAATTAATAGCAGAATTTACTCCATTCCTGCGTCAACAAATCCTACAACGAGAGCTGCGACCAAAGTCTTCTACTTCATACTTATCTAAAAGAGCTTACGAACAAATAATAGAGATAATGGGAAAACAGGTGATAATAGTATATTATTATATGAGCATATAATGAGGGCTATTATTCACGAAGGTTAAGTTTATGTCACGAGCGTAGCGAGTGGCATAATTAACCTGAGTTAATTAATTTATGCTTAAATCATACGAAAAAAGGAATTTGTTTAGGTTTTTTTAATGTCAAACATTTAGAAACTCCTAAAAAATTGAATTAAATTGACGTTTTTTAAACTTTTAACGTTTCAAATAATTATTATTAGTCTGGTCAAGATGGCTACCCGTGGATAATGATTATTATTCACCGCTATTATTCACTCCGTGAAAAATGACTACCATTTTGTTTTAGAAAACTCATTCATAAGGTATATATTATAAGGTAGTCGTGGACAAAAACAATTATTAGTGATATAAATAACGATTATGCGAAATACTACTCTATTGTGATGGACTCGACGTCAGATTTGTCCCACAATGATCAACTAGCCACTGAAGTGCGATATTGTTTTAACGAAAAAGTGTATGAAAGGTGTGTTTCTTTTATCAAAATTAGCAGTCACACTGGATTATATTTGTTTAATTCTCTACAAGCATTTCTACAAGAACATGGTCATATTCTGGTTAATTGCAGAGATCAATATAATGGGTTACAAGTACATGTCAAAGAAAACAATAAATATGCTGATTATGTGCTATGTGTCATTCCCTAAATCTTGTTGGTAAGGAAGCTGTTAAGACTTCAACTCAGATCATTAATTTTCTTGGAATAGTTCAACAAATATATGTCTTCTTTTCTGCTTCTTCCCACAGATGAGCTCTTACATAGTGAAGAAAAACTTAAATTTTCAAAAAAGTCTTGCCATGATCAGAGCGTTAAAAGGTAGTTATGGCAATATAATGGCAACACTAAAAAGTTTTAGTGAGAATACACATGAAAAGCTCGATTAAGCTTCGATTTAATGTAATTGGCAAAAAGTTGCAAACCCCGGGCTTACACATATGCGAAATACGGGAGCAATCAGATGAAAGATTAAGAGAACATGAAGAGGCAGCGAAAAAATGGGTACAGATGTAGGAAAAGACTACAGTGATATAAATAAGAGGAGGATTACTTCAAAATTTTCTGACAAATCGATGGAAAAGATATAAACGATATAGATATATATATAAAGATAAAAATATAAAGAAAATTGACCTGGAGGGACCTGGAAAAGGTGGTGTAGGGCCCGATTCAGTGGTAAAGCCCAGGTATAGTAACTTCATTATTTAATATCACCAACTTAATTCATAGGATTTTTCTGCAGAAGAAACATATTTCCAAAGAATTAGAAACCAGTTAAAACTTTTACAGAATATGTTAATTGTTGCCTAAGGAATCCTATTTTTGCATACAACACCCAGCATATCCCGAGAGAAAGATTCAGAAATCAAACTTTAAGCAGATTTTGCAAACCTATCTTTGAAAGATTTGATCTTTTCTACAAAGATGCCAGGAGATAATCGTAACGCCAATATTCCTCAAATATAAACACCACATCGACTCTGCAATGCATTCCGCAATTGGTTTTATTATCGTGACATCATGAGTTTGACCCATGTGACGTGGCATTCGTGAATTGGCAGGAAATGAAAATTTCCGTCCAGTTTATAATAAATTTCCAGGATAACGCTCGTCTATAGTGTGATTTCAGTACGACTCAGAAAAAAACATTGCAGACATCAAGACATTGAGAAACTTGATTTGGATCTCAACTCGATCTTGTGTGGATCGACATTTCATAATACATAGTTGCAGAACTTTTGGAAAAGTGTATAGAGAAGACAAAATACTCACAAGAATTAACGATTTGACGGTTTTTAAGAGTAATAGAAATTAAAATAGTCAAAGTAATGTGACAGAAAATAATACAAGGACTTAAAACTTTATGCATATTTCTTAGTAATTATTCGAAAACATTTTGTTATTCCTTTCACTTTAAGAAAAGAAAAATCCTGCTAAAGTAACATAATACAGAACCGCTCTCGTTGCTTAACAAAGTGCGAAATATCTTTTCGCCAACCTCACGTTGCGTAACCGCACCCAAACGAAAGTGATAGTGCTTTAAGACAGAAAAAAATAAATTTTCGCCCGAGAAAACGGATACAACACGGGAAGTGTGTCGTTATTATGGGACGAAAGTTGCGCAATGACAAACAACAAACAGTTTTACGTCTTTTTTCAAATCATACTAAACGGAAATTGTGATTTTATACAGAATTCGATCAAAAAGTTATTTTAATCTTAATAGAAATCCATATTTAAATTATTATTGAAATATTCAAAAAGGAGACCTTGAATGGTGAACGATTCTATGTTAATGTAGTCGCGATTTATTTAATTAAAACAGTGGGCGATTCAATTGCATTGAATCATATGTTTTCTTTTCCAGGTGTTTTTATGTATGCAAATTTAGAAGAAGACTCAAATGTTGCTTCAGGCGCAACCGAACGACAGTTCTTCAAAACTGGAAGATTACCCAAATATTCAAAGACAACAAAATGCCGCAGAATCACATACTCACATGCTCGATTACGCCCCAGCACCCGGTTGGACGGTTCATTCAACTAAAGAAGGTCGACTTTATTATTGCAAGTAAGTTTTAAAGATTGATATTTGGATTATTTTAATACACACCATCGATCAAAGTTGTTCGTAGGAAATATTACTTTATACCATTAATCAAAGCGCCCTTATTACGTAGGCTTAGTTGAGTTCTCTGGATATACACACGCAAAGAGCTCAACGTATTGGAAGTAATATCCGTTTGAGCCTATATCCTTTGATCGTAAACCGCTAATTTACTGCCACTACCCCGAAAATGCTCGTTTGAGAAGTTTACGGAAATAGATTTCTCGAGATATGAATCACCTCCTTCAAGGTTAACGATAAAAATTTATTTAATAATAACGATTAATAATTGGACCGCGTTATACATCACTTGACTAAGCGACATTTTTAGAGATTTTAGAGTTAAGGTTTATGAATATTGCAATTTTGAATCTTAGAAAACAAAGGATTTTATTTTGTTTTAACTTTATGGATTATTTTATTAATTATATTTGTAGGAAATTTGTTATTCTTCGCCAATTCAGAAATGTAATTAAATTCAGAGATTTTGTGAAAGAGGGTAATTAAAAATTCTTTCAATAAAAAATCGGAAGCTAGACAATTTTTGTGATATGGGATGATTCGAGTCGTGTGGCTGTAGAAGAATTTTTTCTATAAATGTTAAAATTAATCTTATTTTCTATATTATTAAGTGTTAGATCTAAGAAATTTAAAACGTGATCATTTTCTTTTTGGGTTAGGTATTTATGAAATTCGTCCAAGATGCTAAGATTTCCCTCCCATATACAAAAAATGTTATCCACATATCTTATCCACTTATAATTGTCGTAGGTAATTAATAAAAACAGGAATTTAATCAAATCCCTAAGAGATTTGATCAATTCACTGGAGATGTTAAAATGATAGTTAGTTAGTCTCATTTCACTAAGAAAATCAAGAGATTTGGTCAAATCCCTAAGCTGATTTGGTGAAATGACAAAAATTTAATTTTTAAACAGTTTGTTTAAAGCGTTTAGCGTTTTAAAACATCGTCCCAAGTTAGAGGGCGCTGCTAGAACAACTCACACACCAGTTAGTCCCGAGTAAACACTACGCAAGGTCGTTCAATTACACGCATGGTAAAAAATGGATTCGTATGAAGGGAAAAATCAAACACAGACCGCATTTGTGTGTGAAGAACAGTTTGCTGACGTTATTAAAACGATTTTAGAAAGCCGGGATAGTAAAGAAAAGCCCTTATGGACTCCTGTAAGCAGTGGCGCGCCGTGGTAAATGATCGCCGGGGTGCGAACTCATTTTTGGCGCCCCAAATTCGTATTGAAATAAGATACAAACATTGGAACAACAAGTAATTTATAAAATATATTTTTTATACTAATTTATTACAATTTGCAAAATATTTATAAAAAATTAAACACAAAAAAAACCAACACTAGAAACTTTCGGGTTTTGCCGTGCGTCTTTTAATAAAAGGTTTGACGTTTCGGATGCCATGTTGCAACCTTCTTCAGAAACAGGGTTGGAAGTGTTAGTTATAACTGGCGATAGTGGAGACCCCATGGCTGCCCCTTCGAACTGCTCGTAAAATTCTCCTTTCCAGCTGAAATACGTCGACGATAAGCAATACTCCACCAGATCTGGCACGTATTCTGGTAAACCCTCCGGAATGAGTTTTCGGCGAAGACCCTCTACAGCATCCTTAACTGGTACCCTAGTAAAAAGGGATTCCATATCGAAACTTACCAACATATCCCCAACATATCCAGCTTTACACCTTTTACCGATTCCACAAAATGTGTAGAATCGCTGACATACGATTCCGTGTTACCTGTAAAGGGAGACAGAATCTTTGTAAGATGTTTGGCCAGCTGGTATGTTGGGGAGTTGATGGCGCTGACGATAGGGCGGAGGGGGACGTCTGGTTTGTGAATCTTCGGTAGTCCGTAGATTCTTGGTGGTACCGTCGCCTGCACAAACAAACCTTTCTGCTGTTCTGCTGGAATTCCTGGGGATTTTATCAGTTCCTTCATTTTTCTTACGATTTTGTCTGTGGGTTCTTGATCTTCCTGTAGGTGGCTGGGTGCAGTAGGTTCAACATTTTGTCGTCGTATTCTTTCCTGTCCATAACAACAGTGGCATTCCCCTTGTCTGCTGGTAACACGACGATTTCTGACTTTTCTTTTATAGATCGGAGTGCCTTCTTTCACCAACCGTCAAGTTGGATTTTGGTGGTTTTGCTGACTTCAGTACTCTCGTAACTTCTTGTCGGATCTCTTCGGCTTTCAGTGTAGGCATCCCTCGAACAGCTGCTTCCACTTCGCAGATGATTTCCTCCTTTGGGACCTTCTTCGGGGCGATTGCGTAGTTCAATCCCTTGGCGAGCACAGAGGTTTCGTCTTTCGTTAGTGGGATATTCGATCTGTTAATGACGATTGTTTCTACTGGTAAACTATTACCTTTCTTCTTTTGCGACCGGCGTTCCAGAGATTCAAGCTTCTTAATGTGCGTGTCACGGGTCTTCTGAAATTCGCGATCAGCCTTCTCCATTGTTATTACATTATCAGGACCACGGGACAAAATTCAGCTTTCTACGTCCTTTAACTTCGAAAAGAGCTGCAGAAGTAGCAATAGAGCTATTAAAAATCTTTCTGGAAGTTGGTTGTCCTAAAATATTACAAAGTGATAACGGCCGTGAGTTTACGGCTGCTGTTATACAAGAACTAACCGCTATGTGGCCAACATGCTAAATTGTTAATGGTAGGCCTAGACATCCAGCAAGTCAAAGATCGGTTGAACGGTCGAATCAAGATGTAGAAGCTATGTTACGAGCTTGGCTAATAGACAATGGTACAAAAAACTGGGGTATTGGTTGTTATTTTGTACAATTTCAGAAGAACTCCTCTTTTCACCGTATTATTAAACGATCACCGTACAAAGCGTTATTTGGAACAGAGCCAAAAATAGGCCTACACTCTACTCATATTCCAGCAGAATTACTTGAAAAGCTTGTTACTGAAGAAGACCTAGACCAATTTATTAAACAGCAACAAACTGACGAAACTGACAATTCTGAAGATGTTCCAGCTACTGAAAATAATGATTTTTCAACGCAAGTTTCAACAGAGAATTTATTAACAGCGGAACCAACTTTTTCGATTCAAGAACTCGATCCTGTTCTTGACCCTACTTCAGCTCCCATATCGGCTGATACAACACCTGTATTGTTAGGTGCATCAAAAGGTGCAGCACTAGACGGAGAAGAAAAAACGCTTTGTATTGTTTGTGAAAATACGGTAGAAGGAGGAGACGAGTCAACAGTTTTATGCTATTTAATATGCCAAAATCAAGAAAATATAAAAATGTACTTCTTCGAAGAAATTTAAAGATTTGTTAGTGGGTTCCGCCGTTTTGATTGATGTTCCGAAGGTTGACAGAGGTCCATTGGATGCGAACAACAGTATGGGTATCGTATTAAATACGAAAAACAATTTATTTCAAATTGGTACTTCGGTAGGAATAATAAAAGATTGGCTTCCTAAAAACGCTCTTCAAATAGCTACTACCACATATAATGATTCCGTCCTACCGATTACGTTGAGTTTGCGTGAAATCGCTAGAAAATTGTCCTTATTCGGAGGTCAAGGATTCAAGTGTTTTTGTGAAAAATCAAAAGTACAATGTAAAACGAATAGATGTATGTGCAAAAAAAATAATATGCTTTGTAACTCGAGATGTCACAAATCCACAACATGTGTCAATACAAAATAAATTAATATTTTAATTATTATCATGATAAATCTTTTAATATACTTAACTTAAAAATTAAGTTTTTGTCATTTCACCAAATCACATTAGGCATTTGATCAAATCCCTTGATTTTCTTAGTGAAATGATAATAACTAACTATCATTTTAACATCTGCAGTGAATTGATCAAATCTCTTAGGATTTTGATTAAATCCCTGTTTTTATCATTTCCCTGCGACATAAAAATATAATAATAATAATATTTATTGATACAAAATCGCCACACTGGCATAGTACAAGTCAACATAAAAAGATATTCAAAAGAATTAATTTTTAATTATATGCTTTCTGAAAGGATTCTGTTTTGTCATAATATAATTATTTTCATAATCGTCCAAGAATGTATCTGCCAAAATGCCGGATAATGGCATACCCATGGGTAAACCATCGGAAACTTTATAAATTTTGTTGAAATTACAATAATTTTGGGTAACAATGTGTTTCAGGATTTTATTGAAGTCATTAACGTTTTTAAAAATAAATGATTTTTGAACATTTTATTAGTGAGATCCTAAACGAAATCGATTGAAATATTTGAGTAAAGGTTTACTATATCAAACGAGATTAGCACTCTATTATTAAGTTCCAAACCTTCTACTTCCTTTATAAATTGCAATGAATTCAATATAGAATAATTTGGTTTAAAATTCATTTCTTTAAACATATTTAACATGAAATATGCTAGTTTATATGTAGGTGAGTTATTATAAGAAGTTATAGGTCTTATTGGTATATTTTGTTTATGAAGCTTAGGTAAGGCATACAGTTTTGGGATATTTGGGTTCATATGTATAAACAGAGTGCTGAAAAAGTTTGATTGGATTATCTTACTGTTATTATTTATATGTGGCGAATACTTAATCAATGTGTCCCTACTTTTATTAATAATTTCTCTGGTTTTACGAATAACTGCTTCTAAAGGGTTCCGCTCTAGTTGAACATAGTTATTTTCTTTCATAAATTGATTAGTTTTTTCTATGTATTCATCTTTACTTATTATAACAATGTCTGCGCCTTTATCGGCTTTAACATATATTGCATTATTTTCTTTTAGTTTGTTTTTAATAGATTTTATATTTTTCCAGTGTTGATCATGAGAGAAATCTTTATTTTTACTTCTTAATTTCTTTTCTGTTTTTTTGATATAGGGAATAAGATCGTTTTTTATATTATTGCATTCTGGATTATTCTTAATAATATGTATTATCAAATTCTATTGTTGCGTTCGGTAATAGTATATTAAAAAACAAGTTTCGTAAGACACGCTTGAAATGCACGAATTCAAGTTGAAAAACGAGTGGCGAAGCCACGAGTTTTTTATTGAATGAGTGCTTTAAGTCTTATGAAACGTGTTTTTTATGCTATTTTTTGTAATTCGTGTTTTTATACTTTTTTTTTAACAAAAATAAAGTAAATTTTGGCAATGTAGGGAAATAGGTATGTAGCAGTTGGTAACACTGGAACACTTGAAAATAGAAATTTTGAATTAGAAACTGTCAAACACAAAATATATTCACCTGAAAAAAATGTTTGATGTACACCTCCCAAAATAAGAGAAATTGCTCAGAGTCAATGTCCTCATCATTGTGGATTCGATGCTAAAAACGTGTTTAAACATCCATAGACAAAAATTGTCACATTGACAACTAGAAAAATTAATGACCCAATGTCACCAACTTGAACTGGTTCCATAAAATGTTACTAAAATCTCATTACAGCATCGGATGCTGTAAGGAGTCTCATTACAGCACCCGTTTGAGTACTGTTATAGCTTCCATTACCGTAGCGAATTACAAAAATTAATTTTCGGATTTAGTGGAAATTTATAACCCTTATTTAATAATTCATTTTCTTCCGGTGTTAATATAATATTTGTGAAGTTTTTAAATTAACCATTATCCTTGTAGTTACTGCTATCTTCCTTGTTCTTCTCTTCAGGTGAAAATTTGAGGGATTTTTTATTTTTTGTTTGAAGTGCTCGCAACTTTAATCTTTTCTTTCTCTTATCTTCATTTTTCACTTGTGTAGCCTGTGTTTTTATGTTGGTTGTCATTTCTTCCATTTCCAAGAAATGCATTCTCTCTCTTAAAATGCGATGGATCATGTTTAAATTCTCCCACTCTACAAATAGATTAACATCTCTCATCTTATCCATTTTACAAACGACAGCGGTAGGTAGCGTTAGTTAGCATAAAATATCACTATGTTGCATATTTTTATTGCACTAAAACTAGAACTAACACCTACAATATTTCTAGTTCTAGATCTAGTGTTAGTTCTAGTTTTACACTAGCACTATCAACTAGAATCATTCGGGTTTAGCCCTCTTGAGAGATGTGGGACTAAATCCGAATGTTTCTAGTTCTCAGTCTAGTATTAGTTCTAGTGGCAATAGTAGGTAGCGTTAGTTAGCATAAGATATTACTATGTTATATGTTTTTATTGAACTAAAACTAGAACGAGAACTAGAAACATTCGGGTTTAGTCGTGAAAAAAACTTTCAGTTGTCAATGTCAACTTTAATTTTATTATTATACAGGCTGTTCGGAAATGATGTGTACAACGCAAGACCACAAGTACCATGACCAAAAATATGATGATTTAACTCAACTTATCTATATACAAAATTGCTTAGTTTAGCCCCTAGAGAGCTTTAAAAATAACATATTTTTTAATTTTTTTTTAAATAAGTCGAAAAATTCTCAATGGATTTTATTCATTTTTTGGTCATGCGTTTGTATCAGTAGACTACAACTATTTGTGGAATAAACTCTAATTTCGAAAACTATAGGGTGCTTAAAAACTTTGTCACAAACACTGCCATTCTTTTTTTCTGAGTACTTACTTTAATTTAGAAACTATTTTCTCTCTTACAAAATTTCAGTTGGGTTTAGCCACACTAATAACGTTTTTTTTAATAGTTCGCTAGGTATAATTAATGTTAAAAACAAAAACAGTTTGTCATTTAAACTTGACAACGGTATTCGTATTTTTTGTTTTGCGTTTTATCTTTGATTCATCAAGAATGTTTAACGCCCTCTAGCGGCTAAACTAAACAATTTTGTATATAGATAAGTTGAGTTAAACCATCATATTTTTGGTCAAGGTACTTGTGGTCTTGCGTTGTACACGTCATTTCGGGACACCTGTATTCGTAATCTTCATAAAATAACCTTTAAAGTGAGTCCAAAGATGACACATTTATCTCAAAAACACCAAAAAGTTCGATCTTTCAACTATTAATTTTGACATATTTATCAACTTTATAAAATATCCTTTAAAATGAGTCCAAACTCGACATATTTAACTTTGATATTAATGCAGATACCATCACTTCCGGTTTGAAACGTCAACATCAATTTTGACATATTTGTCATCTTCATTAAAAAACCTTTAAAATGAGTCCAAAGATGACGCACTTATCTCAAAAAACAAAAAAGTTAGAATAAAAAACATTAAACCCGAAGTTAGCAAGAATGAAGATAGCAATTTAATTTTTAAATATTATACTAATCTTAATTTTTTATTTTTTTTTAATTATATTTTTGTTTTTGTGACAAATATTAAGTCATTTTATAAAAATTACAAATATGTCAAAATGACATTGACATTTCAAATCGGAAGTTGCTTATATCTCGAGTAATATTGGGATTAAACGTATCATGTTTGGACTCATTTTAAAGGATTTTTCACGACGATTACAAATATGTCAAAATTGACGTTGACATTCTTAAACGGAAGTTGACCATAACTTCATTAATATTGAAGATAAATATGTCGTGTTTGTACTCATTTTAAAGGATTTTTAATGAAGATTACAAATATGTCAAAATTGAGGTTGACATTTTAAACTTGAAGTTAATTATCATATAATACAAGTTTTATAACTGAACTTAATCTAGTGTTAGTCACTTTTTCGCACTTTCTGTTTATTTTTAACGTGTTTTTTTGGGAAATTTCACATTGATTAATCGTCGATTTTAATTCTTGAAATGATTAAATTTGTGCCACGACTTACAGAAACATCTGTATAATCGTAAAACGTTACGAGTGTCCAAACAGGTTCTGTGCTTGTGATAGCTCTCATCAGTGTTCTGTGATAAAAATGGACAGACACCAAACAATTTCCATGGTTTGAGCCTGTCTATAAATAATAATAGGTTTGTTCGAGCAGCGGCAAAACCAATCTGCAAATTGGGAGACGCATGCGCAGTATGGTAACGGTGTTCGAGCAGTAAATAAATCCCGAATTCTGACTTTTTCGACTACCAGTCGTGTGTTCGATCAGAATTTAGGATTAGTTGGGTACTGGTTGGGTATAGTTTTTACAATTTGCTGACTTTCGAAAAATTGTTGACGGATTGTGTACTGTCATGCGCAGTGGATACTTTGCGAGTTTGTTGGTAATAAACGTAGCATGTCGAGAGGGCGACACAATCGATTTATATTTGTAAACACAATATTCGCTTTATTAATCTGTAATTGTTGTTAACACGTTCTTAAGTACCTAGTATAAATCAGAGTATAAATAATCATGTCCGATATTTCGTCGTCAAGTGAAGATGTGCCGTTAGTAAATTTTGAGTCAAGTGATGATGACCTAGAAGGTGAATTACTTGATACACCAGTGCGAATAAGGCCAAAAAATGAAGAGTACTTCGAAATAACAGTACAACAGTATAGCGACTCAAAATTTATGGAACATTTTCGTTTGAGTAGAGTAGTTGCTGAAGATCTAGCAAATCGATTTAAAGCCAGCCAGTATTATAATTATCAAGCCGGAGGAAATGGAAAATTAACAGAAAAACAACATATATTAATATTTCTGTGGTTTGCTGGTCATCAGACGGCTTCTTTCCGAGATGTACCTGATAGATTTAATATTAGTATAAGTTCCCTACAAACTGTAATCCAGCGAACAGTGTATTTTATAAGCAACCTATCAGACGAAGTAATACAATGGCCATATACAATGTTTAATACAATGTTTTCATATTTTTACTGTTCGAGCTGTGACAAATATCGTACTAGTTCGCAATTAATCGTTACGTGCGCATCCGCATTCATGAATGCACTAATTTGTCACAAACTAATACCTAATTCTCTGCTCGAACAAACCTAATATTATTATTATAAATTTTGAATTTGTTTTTAATTTTGATAAGTTAAAGAGTCGTTATCTAGTTAAATAAAGCACACGGCCTCGGTAGCGCAGTAGGCAGCGCGTAAGTCTCATAATCTTAAGGTCGTGAGTTCGATCCTCACCCGGGGCATTTATTTTTACTATTTTTTGTTTAACTTAAAATCAATTTTTAAGCATTAATTTAATTTTTTAAAACTTTGATTCATTTTAAACGGTGTGCTTAGAAAATAAAATTAAATTTATTAAAGATAAAGTAAATAAAAATGAAATTCGCCGCGACGTTATCGATTCCGGTAATTTTCCCCTTCGCTTCCAGTCTCCTTACAAAAAGCAAAAACTAAAAGGGGTTCTCGGCGTAGTCTTTCAGCTTTAGAGGCGGGAAAAATTAAATTTTCGATGTCGGTCGAGTTATGGACAATTTAATTTTTGTAACTCAATTTTTTCGGGCTCCTTTTTTATTTCTTTTTCATTTTTTTTTTTAACAATCTCTTGATTTAAGTTAAAAAATTCGCCTTTTCACAACATTATCTACCTCTTTGTGAGTAAAAAAAAAGTTTCAAAAGTTTCTAACACGATATAAACTCGCGTTTACGCTATTTATAGTGATGCACATTTATAACGCGCGCGCTTTAACATCCGCTTCCGTTTTCAAGAGTCCCCCAGCTGGCCGGTCGAATAGAAAATATCCACTTGCATGGTACGCAAATGGAATGAAAGAGACTATTTTGCAACCTCCGTTATATAACAATGCGCGAGGATTACAAAGAATTCATTCAATTATAAAGTTTTAATAGAAATTTTGATCATAAAACTAAGATAAAAAGGAAATTATTTGTGAAAAATTATCATCTAGATTAAAACTGCTTTAAAATGAGACCAAACATGATATGGTTATATTTAAAAACAACGAAAATAAGATTATACATAGACACAAACAGAAATTCTCAACATCATTTTTTAGCACAGCTTTGATATTTAGATGGTTAAGCAGGGAATACAAACACTTTTAGGTGCTTGATGCTATTCACACGGCTTAGGAATGTGCAAAACTAACACGGCCGTTTTCGAAGACATCGGCCTTCCGCGGTCATCGCAGACATCAAAACGTTGAGAAGCTGGGTTTGAATCTCTAGTGAAATTTGTCCAAACCTGGTTGGTCCAGCATTCTAGCATTTTTCTTCTAAATTACAGTGCAACTAGAGTAATTTCAAAACTTTTTTCAAAATTTGCTATTTGCTCAATGAAATTCCAAACATTTTCTACAGTTTAGAATTTGACCTATGCAATTCCAGAATTTTCCCCGAAACTTGAACATTAGTCCATGTTACTTCGAGCATTCTCTTGCTATCTGAAGTCTTGCCACTGGCAACTCCATCATTTTTATTGTAAATTAAAGTTCTACCAGAGTAGAGGCTATTTTGCAACCTCCGTTATATAACATTGCGCGAGGATTACAAAGAATTCATTCAGTTATAAAGTTTTAATAGAAATTAAGAAATAACTAAAACTAAGCTAGAAAGGAAATTATATGTGAAAAATTATCATCTAGATTAAAAGTGCTTTAAAGTGAGACCAAACATGATATGGTTATACTTAAAAACAATGAAAATAAAATTATTTTGATATTTTTTCGATTAGTTTTAAGTAAGGATGTAAGACATAAAGGGATGTTGCAGTTAATTCGGGCGAGGTTGCGTTCTTTTGATGTTTTGTCGCAATGCAGCTCTTGAATAGGATTATGAATGGGATGAGTTGGGCTGGATATTTGGAAATTATCACCATAGAAACTTGAAAATTAAGCTTTTTGATGTTCGCGACGAAGGTTTATGTAAAGAAAGTAAAAAGTTGAAAATTTTAAATGTTAGAAAGGCTATCAAAAACGAAATAATTTGTTTAAACTTTCGTGGAAAAGTGTTCATGTCAGCAGAATGTCGAGGAGTGCTTCCGAGCAAACACATTGTGGAGCAGGATTTCTGCTCCACAATGTTGTTTCTGAGAATGCTCATATTAGGTTGGATGATGGCAACCCTGGGTATGTCACCAGAATGGAAGAAGGAAAGCTATCTAGAATGTTAATAAATAGGGACAGGAAGGAAGTAAGACCGAAGGGAAGATCACAGAATGGAAGGAGACACTCGATGTGGACGCAAGAAAAGTGTCGGTATAAAGGAATTGAAAGAGAGAGGTGAGAGATAGGTAGGTGTGGAGGTTGAAGATGAAGGAGGGCAAGATTCGCCAAGATTAGCGGAACTCTGCTTTAAGCAACTATCCGAATTTTCTTTTGCTCCACTTAGAACGAATAGTCTTCATAAGATAGACACAAACAGAAATCTTCAACATAGTTTTTTAGCACAGCTTTGATATTTAGATTGTTAAGCAGGGAATACAAACATTTTAAGGTACTTGATGCTATTCACGCTTAGAAATTAGTTCTTGTACAAAGCTAACACGGTCGTTATCGAAGACATCGGCCGGCCGCGGTCATCGCAGGCATCAAAACGTTGAGAAAGTGGGTTTGTAAGTCTAGTCAAATTTGTCCAACCCTGGTTGGTCCACCATTCTAACATTTTTCATTTAAATTACAGTTCAACTAGTTATTTAAAATTTTTTCAAAATTTGCTGCAATTTAGAATTTGGCCTATACATTTCCAGAATTTTTCCTGAAACTTAGACATTGGTCTATGTTGCTTCGAGCATATTTTTGCTATCTGTAGTCTTACCAATGGCAATTCCACCATTTTTATTGTAAATTAAAGTTTAACCAGAGTAGAGGCTATTTTGCAACCTCCGTTATATAACATTGCGTCAGGATTAAAAAAAATTATTTAGTTATAAAGTTTTAATAGCGATTTTGATTATAAAACTAAGATAAAAAGGAACTTTGCTTTAAAATGAGACCAAACATGATGTGGTTATATTTAAAAACAACTAAAATAAGATTATTTTGACATTTTTTCTTCTATTTTCAAATAAGGATGCAAGGCATAAAGGGATGTGCAGTTAATTCGGGTTAGGTTACGTTCCTTTAATGTTTTGTTACAATGGAGCTCTTGAATGGGATGGATTGAGTTGGGTATTTGGAAATGATCACCATAGAAACTTGAAACTCATGCTTTTTGGTGTTTGAAAATTTTAGAAGTTAGAAAGCCTATCAAAAATAAAAATATTGATTAATTTTCGTGGAAAAGTGTTCATATCTGTAGAACGTCGAAGAGTGTTTCCGAATAGACAATGCAGGATTTCTACTCCATAATGTCGTTTATGAGATTGCTGATATTAGCTAGGATGATGGCAACGTTGACTATGTTGCCAGAATGCAACAAGAAAAGCTATTTAGAATGCTAATAAATAGGAAAAGGCAGGAAGTAACTGACTGAGGGGAGACCACTGAGAAAATGGAAGGAGACACTCGATGTGGACGCAAGGGAAGTGCTCTTATATAGGAATTGGAAGAAAGAGGTTGAAGATGAAGCAGGCCAAACTTGGTTGGTCGAGGATTCTAGCATTTTTCTACTAAGTTACAGTTCTACCAGAATAATTTCAAAATTTGCTCTTTGGCCTATGCAATTTCAGAATTTTTGCTGAAACTTGGACATTCGTCCTTGTTACTTCGAGCATTTTCCTGATATCTAGCCTCTTACCAATCGCAATTCCAGCATTTTTAAAGAAAGTAATTGCAAAATTTTTTTTTCAAATTTATAATTTAGTCAATATAATTCTGAACTTGTTCAATGTAATTCCAGACATTGTAACGTTTTTTTTATTTAGTAAAAATTAAAAATTCATTTAGTTTAAATATTTGTATTTTGGGTTTCATAATTTTGGGGATATATTTTTCTGTTTTGGTTTTACGTGTTCTTTGGCGAAGCGGGTTTTTTTCGGCGAGGCGAATTTCGGGTCGACGGATTGATAAACGCGGATTGAAATCAATTTTATCTCCAAAATTAAGGGTTGTTTGTGTCGTGCCCTCCAAATTATTTGGGATCGGAGATAATAGTTGAAATTTCGACTAAAGATTTGGATAATTAGTTATTCTGTCGTACTCCTTGTGAGGATTAATTTAATTCGGTTTTTGGGGACGGTTTTTATTGTTGCTTTTTTTTTAAAAGCGTTTTGTTATATTGTAGTATCGGACGAAACGGTAAGCAATTTAATTTTTTTTGTAACCGTAGTCACATGAGATTTTTACGATTTTCTAGCTTTTTTTTTTGGTCCAAATCATTACGACCTCACGCGTCGTCCGACAATTTCGAAAGGCCGCCATATTTACCATTTTTCAACCATTGGGATTTATTGAAAATTACCGAAAACATCGCTATCAGGTCAGATCTATCTTTGTTTATCGCCGAGAAAAAAAAATCCGCAGAACGCGTTCGTCGACAAAAATTATCTTCCTTTATTTTTCTTTATTATCGAACTTTAAATAGAACATTAAATTTCTTTTTCTTAAGAGAAAAACAATATTTTTACATTAGTTATTCAATATAAATTTCATTACTTACTTTTTTTCTTGTAAAATCTTCGGTTACTCGAGTAAACCATCGATTAATTCATTACAATTTTAGAATTTGGATACTTACTTTTTTTAATTTACAATTATTTATATTTTGAGTTTTACTCTATTATACAGGGTCATCCACGACGACCGTTCATAGAACTTTACAGGGTTCTGGCCAATACAAAAATTTTGAAAATTCAGATTTAAGTATTATTAATTGCGTTCTCTTCGATTAAAATATTTTCAGATTTCTAGCACTTCCGGTTATACCGGAAGTCGCCACCTACTTTATTTTTTTAAATGGAACACCCTGTATATTTTTACATATTTGGATTTGTCTGTTTTCAGGGTTTATAAATAAGTTTACTTTTTGCAATTTGATTCGGCCGTTCTCGAGTTATTCGAATTTTTCCAGAAAAATCTGCTCCAGCAGACATTTGTTCAAAAAATCAGAGAACACTCGATTTTTGGGATATCAATTTAGGATTCAGAATATGCGTAAGCAACATGATGGAGTACGTTTTGGTGCCGAGTACTGCTGTCTAGATCGTTTGGTCACTTTACTACGGCACGTTAACTTTTCGAACTTTGGAAATACCATAACTTCATTTTTTTAAATGGCACCCCCCATATTTTATTACTTAGTCGTCTTCGGTGTCTCATTTTACATCTTTTATATTCCATATATCCTATACCTAACATTTATAGTTTGGGAAATAATTAGGGTTTTTTGAAAAATGCACACATATCATATCGATATTTAACCTAGTGTGCCATGAATACCTAGTGTGACCTAGTGTATAACCATATGAACTGCTAAAAAGCTATGAACAGCTTTTTACTAAAATATTTTCAGGTTCCGGGTGCTTGCGGTTACACCGGAAGAGGTGACAATTTTCTTATTTCAAATGGAACACCCCGTATTTCATTACATTTTTGAAATTTTTGTTCAATTTTAGGCCCCTGTATGTTGCAGCCGACACGTACGCGCAATTATTTGGTTGCACTCTCCATAAATTATTATCAAATTCAAATAATCCTCATTACTAAATTCCAAACGTGGCATTTCTGGAGAACAGATCACTACAAAAAGTAACCTAGTCATCACATCAACAGAAATAAACCATAGCTTTAGCAAATGTCAAACTATTTACTCTTTCCTTACAGATCCTCTGATAATACATAATCACAACAACATTCCCAACACAAAATTTTTTTTCCGGCGCTCAAAGTAGATGATTTATAACCAGAGCCGCGACGTTGTCGGGCAACTCATTGGCGGCTCGTCGCCTTACGGTAGAGACTCGGGCCACATGGACCACATCACGCCACATATAGTATACCACGCCACTGGTTGAGTTTTAGTCGGACAATCGGCCAAACACGTATTGAAGGCTGCACCGCAGAGAACCCCCCAAATTTTACATGGGCCAGCATTCAACCAGTATCGTTACGTTGCGGCACATCGATGTGCTCGATAGAAGCATGTTACTACTACGCTATAACCCGTTTGCTGCTCTATACAGATGGTGACATCAACAGCCCGAATCGTCGCGGCTCTGTTTATAACTTATAAAAAGTAACGTTGTATAAGTACGAAGGCTTTCACGACCGGTGTGAATTAAACTAAAATTAGAACTAAAACTAGAACTAACACTAGAAACTAATTAATTAAGTTTATTGCTACAAAATCAGCATTACATTCCACAAACAATTAAATTTTAACAATACTACAATTACATATATCACATTACAATACAATACATTTTATTTCCTATCCCACCCCTCCCCATCTCCTCCCCGCATCTCCCTACGCTGCCTTGTCGCCACCACCTCCCTCATCCATTCTCTTCCCTCTGCCCTCTCCCCCAGCACCTGCTTCCAGCCGATCACCTCCTCTCTTAGCTCGTAACACTCCCTCAGTAGGTGCTCCAACGACTCCCACTCCCCCCCACATAGCCTACAACCCCTCTCATCATCTCTCATCCAATACCTATTCGCTCTCTCCTCATTGCCGCATCTGAATCTTGCCACCATCCTCTTCCCCTCCTCATCCCCCTCCACCGACAGGTACTTCGGCAATCCCTCCGTTATTATTTCCTCGTACTTAGGGTTGTACCTGCTCTCCCTTATCTGCCCCCTTCTTTCTTGCCTCTGTACATCTCTATCCCTGCTCTCCAGCTCTTTCCACATCTCAATCCCTTCCCTCCTTCTATCATCTACCGCTTTCACTGAGTACCCCACCCTTCTGAAATATTCCTCCCTTCCTCGTTGCCCGTAACCCCCTTTCCCTGCCTTAATCTCTTTCCAGCACTCCCCCAAAATTTTACATTGAGACTTCCCTTCAACCCTCTCCTCAAAACGTACCGCCCTTTTACCCGCCTCCACTCTTAACTTATCAACCTTCACCTCTTCTCTGACTATGTACTCCGGCGTCTCTTTTGCCAACCCCAAAACCCATCTCCAATACCTAGCCTGTACGCCTTCCAACAGCCCTTGCTCTTTCCACCCCCAAAGCTCCGCCCCGTACATCATAACAGTTCTAATCAAGCACTCGAATATCATCTTCCTTTTTCCTATATCCCTTCCAAGTAATCTCTCTCCCCACCCCCAGACCTGCCCCATCACCTTATTCGCCTTCTTGGCCATTGCCCTCACATGCGCGCCTTCCTTGTTGTCCTCTCTAAATCTGTACCCCAAATATGTGTACTCCCTCACCTCCTCTATCTCCTTCCCTTCCCACCTCCAATCTTCGCTCTTCCTTCTACCCCCTTTACAGAACTTCATAACCTTTGTCTTTCCTACATTCACCTCCAGAGCCTTCCCCCTAAAGTAACTCTCCAAACTCCGCATCATCGCCTTCATCTCCTTCGCCTCTCTCGCCACTACCACCAAATCGTCCGCGTAAGCCAGTGAATGCACCTTCCTCCTCCCTACAACCACACCTCCCATCTGCCCACCGGTCAATCTGTCTTCCATGTCTGCGGTATACAAGGCAAACAGAGCGGGACTAAGTGGACATCCCTGCCTCAGACCCCTCGTTGTCCAGAACCTATCCGTTAACTCGTCCCCCACCTTTACCCTAGCTATCGTCTCTGCGTATATCTCCCTCACCCTGTTTATTGTCCCACCAGTAATCCCTCTCCTCCTCATCTCCTCCCATAACTTCCCTCTATTCACCTTATCAAAAGCTGCCTTTAGATCTATGAATAGGGCGTAAAGCTTCCCTCCCTTCCCTTCCAGCTCTTTATCCACCAAGTGCTTCAATATGTACACGTTATCTATCGCGCCCCTTCCCTTTCTAAATCCTGCCTGTCCGTCCGGTAAGATCCCTTTCTCTTCCATCTCTTCCTCCAACCTCTGCAGCAGCGCCTTCGCATATATCTTGTACGCCGAGTCCATTAAGCTAATTCCCCTATAACTTTCCACTACTCCCTTCACTCCCTTCTTGTACAAGGGGCTTATTATCGCCGTCCTCCATCCAATCGGAAACCCTTCCCCTTCCCAAACTTTGTTCAGCGCTTCCAACAACTTTCCCCTCACTTCTCCCGTTGCCTCCAGCCATGCCTCATTCTGGACACCGTCCTCCCCTGGAGCCTTCCCCCTCTTTAGTCCCCCCAACGCCGCCTCCATTTGTTCCCCGGCCATCTCCTCTCCTCTCCGTCCCCCTGTATCTACCTCCTCTACCCGCCTCTCTTCTTCCCCCTCCAGCAGACCCTTGAAGTAATCTCTCCACTCCGTCATTTGTATTTCACTGGTAATTTCCTCTCGTACCTTCCTTATTTTGTTTATATATTTCCAAACTTCACCCTCTTGTCTCACCCTTCTAATCTCTTCCGCCTCCCTCTCCCTCAATTCTTTCTTTTTTCTTTTGCATATCTCTTTATATCCCCTCAATGCTTCCCTATATTCTTCCACCCCCGCCAACCCTCTCCGCCACTGTCTCAACTTCCTTCTCGCCTCTCTCTTCGCCCCCATGCACTCACCATCCCACCATTCGTTCCTGCCTAGCTTTGCACTGCCCCCTCGTACGTACTCTTTCTTCGATATCGCTTCTCCCACCACCCGCGCCAGCTCGTCCACCCCCCTAGACATCTCCACTCTCCGTCGCCACCCTTCCAACTTTTCCCTAAAGTGTTCTATCCCTCTTTCCGACCAGTCAGCCCTTATACTTTTTCTTTCCCGATTCAAACTCCCTCTCCCCCACGCGCCCCTTAGTACCAATTCCAGCGGTTGGTGATCCGATTCTACTGATTCTCCCACCCTGAAGCTTTCCACCCTATCCCACATCTCTTGGTCCACCACCACGTAATCAATTACCGACGCCCCCCTTGCCCCTGTATATGTGTACTCCCCTTCTTCTCCCTCCTCCTTATTGCCGTTCAGTATCTCCCATCCGTTCTTCTCCACCCACTGCAACAATTCTCTTCCTTCCCCATTCTGCACTTTATCCTTCGACCCTCGCCCCCTCTCCTCTCCCCATGTCCCCAGCCTTCCTCCCCCTTCCCCCACTCTCGCGTTGAAGTCTCCTCCCATTATTATATACCCCTCCTTCCCTTCTCCAACCATCCCATCCCATTGATTCTTTGTCTCCTTCATAGATCTGCTGTACACCGTGACTATTTGCACCTTTTCCCTTCCCAGCCTGATCTCCCTCTTCACCATCCCTTTTTTTCTCCACTCCGCCTCCATCTCGCTTTCCTCCACCCTCCCCCTGCTGATTCCAGTTATAATTCCACCACTCGCCCTCCCTTTCTTGCACCTCCTTTCTGCATGAACGCAGTCCCATCTGTACCCCCCTGGCATTTTCCCCTTTATCCTCTCCCACCCCGCTTCGTCTACCCATGACTCCGCCAAACAGATCACGTCAAAGCCCTTCAAATATTCCCAGAACTGCGTTCCTTTATTCGTTACACCTGCCACATTCCAAAACACCACTTTCGTCCGGCCCCTGTCTCCCACCAACTCGCTCGTATCCTTTGCCATTCCTCCTTCCCCCCCCTCACCTAGTTTTTTGGTAAATTCCCCCGGACCTTTTCCATTACCACACCCTCTCCTTCATAATCAGTCATCTTGTCCCTTCTCTCCAACTCCCTCACCCTCTGTGGACACTCCTTGCTCCCAGCTTCATGATCCCCCTTCATCCCTACCTCCCTGCAGTTTGCGCATGCCGGGTTCTGTCCCTTCTGTTTGCACTCTCTATATTCATGTCCCTCAGTCGCACAATGTCCGCACCTCTTTCCGTTCTTGCATCTACCTTGCACATGCCCATATCTTTGGCATCTATAACACCTAGTCAGCCCCCTGTAATCCTCTACTCCGCATGATCTCAGCCCCAGATACACCCTCCCTCTCCTCAACAGCCCAACCCTCAGCCTCGCCGTCACTTCCATCACATAATTTACCAGATCCTCCCCCTTTCGCCCCGTTTTGAACTTAATCTTCGCCCCTTTCAAAAACTCCTCATACCCCATCCCCAAGCTTTCCCCTTCCAAGTTCTTCTCCCACATCTGCCTCATTATCTTTTCCTCCTCCGTTTCCCTTGGCACACCAAATACCACAATCTTCGGGTCTAGCTTCCTCGTCTCCCTTATAGACCACCCTGCCCTCTTTCCCATCTCCTCCTTTATCAGGTCTACGTCCCTCTTGGACTCCCCCTCTACCAACACCCTATTTCCCTTCGTTCCCCACACCGCATTTACCCTTAGATCCCCCTCTTTTCCCTTTAATCCTTCCATCACCTCCGCCTTCAAATCCCTTCCCTCACCGTCTTCCTTCCCTTCCCCTCTCTGATCTTCAATAACTATCACCCTTCCTTTAGCACGTCTTCTATCTTTCCCTACAACCCCCGCGTAGTTTCTGCCCAACAACCCCCTTCCTCATATCTTTCCTTCCCGGTAATCAAGTTTTTCATCTCCTCCATCCTTTTCTCCATTTCCGTCTCCGAAACGTCAAACCTTTTATTAAAAGACGCACGGCAAAACCCGAAAGTTTTTAGTGTTAGTTCTAATTTTAGTTTAAGTAACGTTGTAGTTGCCATTTTTGATTGAAAAATTTTATAAAACTCAGGATGTTCCATTTAGAATATGAAAATTGTCACCTCTTCCGGTGTAACCACAAGTATCCGGAACCTGAAAATACTTTAGTTGAAAAGCTGGCATCAAACATCACAAGTCTGCAAATTTTCAAATCTCCACTTCATTCGGTTATTCACTAGGTCGCACTAGGTATTCATGACACACTAGGTTAAATATCGATATTTGTGTGCATTTTTCAATAAACCCTAATTATTTCCCAAACTATAAATGTTAGGTATAGGACATATGGGATATAAAAGATGTAAAATGAGACACCGAAGACGACTAAGTAATAAAATATGGGGGGTGCCATTTAAAGAAATGAAGTTATGGTACTTCCAAGTTTCGAAAAGGTAACGTGCCATAGTAAAGTGACCAAACGTTCTAGACAGCCATACTCGGCACCATAACATACTCCGTCATGTTGCTTAAGCATGTTCTGAATCCTAAATTGATATTTCAAAAATCGAGTGTTCTTTGATTTTTTGAACAAATGTCTGCTGGAGCTGATTTTTCTAGAAAAATTCGAATAACTCGAGAACGGCCGAATCAAATTGCAAAAAGTAAAGTCATTCATAAACCTTGAAAACAGACAAATCCAAATATATAAAAATATACAGGGTGTTCCATTTAAAAAAATAAAGTACGTGGCGACGTCCGGTATAATCGGAAGTGTTAGATATTTGAAAATATTTTAGTCGAAGAGAACGCAATTGATAATACTTAAATCTGAATTTTCAAATTTGTATTTTGGCCAGAACCCTGTAAAGTTCTAATGGACGGTCGTCGTGGATGACCCTGTATATATTACTCTTCATTTACGCTTTTTTTCTTTCTACGTCACACCAATTGTAACAGTGTGGACCCTGTTGCAGTTGGATTTGTTAAGGGTTATTTGCAGATCCACTGGCGCCCTATTCTGTTATTAAATCCACCCCCTTCTCCTATGAGGTTGGCCGGCACCTTACCATATCGTGGCGTTTTGTCGAATCGTTATTTTTTTTTTGTTTTGTTGATTGAACATTTAAGACTTTTCGAGTCATCAGTAGTTTCATTTTTTTTAAAAACGCTACAACATTTTCTTGCAACTTGGAAATTGCTCAGTGTAACTTGACCCTATTAGGTTGAAATTGAAGTTAATATCCATTATACCAAAAAAATGTTTCGAATTTTGTTGTACTTTTACTGGTTTATTTATATTTTTGTTGTCTAACTAGTTTCGGCAAAAGCCATCATCAGAGACAGAAGTCAATGTATTTTACAGGAAATTAACATCGAAAATATAAAGCGGTGAACAAATTAAAATTATTATTGTCACAAAACATACTTAAAATAAACGTAAAAATTCTTTTACAAATCTTTAAAGATTTAACTCAGCGTGGACATCTTTTGTGGTAGATGTTACAAGATGGTCTCTCAGACCATTAAGTAAATTTTGTGACAATAATAATATTAATTTGTTCACCGCTTTATATTTTCGATGTTAATTTCCTGTAAAATACATGCTATGACCTTTTCTATTTTCAATTCCATATTACAAATATATGTATATTAAAGTAAAAATCATCAGGAAGGCTACCTTAAAGATGGAAGGACAGCTGGAAATTCACATCATAATATACACTTCGGCCACAACAAATTTTATTTAAGGATTTTCCAAATTCAATATAAATTAACAACCCATTATTAAATTATTTTTATATTAAAATTTTGTTTATATATATGTTAATATTTAATGAGGATAATAGGATTATTAACGGTGTTTGGTAATAATCGCATTTTCCTCGATATTTAATCAACGTCGATGTTTGACGTCCGCTCACGAATGAATGGATATTAATTTGGAAATTAATTCGGCGAGTGATACGATGAAATACGCCGTGCGTTAGCTACATAGCAATCATCGAATTGGATTTTGTAACCACGTCACTTCATAGTATAACCAAGTTAAACCACGAACGTGAAGTTTTGGTGGATGCGCCGGGTAGTTTGAGTTTCTCGCCACCTCTCTAAAGCAATTTACTTACCTTCTCAGGAAATCTCGAGAAGTTACTTCTCCGGGAAACGTGATTCTATCTGGTCTATCTGAAAAATGAAAAGAAAGCTAAATAAGTTATATGTGTGTGTGTTGAGGCAATAATAAAAAAATTTCTTCTTGTTATTTTTGAATAAAAGCGAAAATTGATGCATAATTCATAATATTCAACATGAGTTTTCGGGGAATAGCATAGAGAGAGAGGGGGAGAGAGAGATGGTGCGAAATAATTCAATTTCCCGTCGTCGACATAGTCGTTCGCGGAAACCGCGTCCCAGAAAACGCCCTAGAGCTACGACGTATTCCACCCCCCGTTTAGATGGTAATTCGAGAGGACCGAGCGTTAAAAGGGGGACGAATTTAGCACCCTTGTGTTCTCAATAACGAGCCAGAAATCGCTGGGTTACGAAATTTGCTCCTAACTCATTCTCGTGTGTGTGTATATGAAAATGCGAATGATATCAAGCCAATTTTAATAAATAAACTTTCAATAAACACCGAATTTGGTAATAAATTTTCATCCCATTGCATTGAAAAATGATTGTAATCGACGGTTTTAATTGTTCCCTCGAAAACTGTCGCGAAACTGTAAAATATTAACCGTTTTATTTAAATTGATTTTTTAAAATGAAGTGATAAATAAAGTTTTTTTTTAAATTCCTTAGTTAAAGTTGAAATCCGACGTAATTATCCGGAGTAGTAACACTCTGGAAACCTGTGCTTGAAAACGCTCAAGTTGAGTTTTAAATTAACTCGAGATTCGAGATACACTGCAACAGAGAATCCCGCTCTCTTTGATTTTCGTAACTTTACTACGCGGATCACATCGTTTGAAACATTTCGTCGCATACTTTTGTACAAAATGAAACGCTCGAAAATGATTAAATAAAAATTGCTCGGAATACATAGTAAGAATTTAGACTTATTAAATTTTTCTTCTCATTTTTCAATTGCTTTGACATCCTTTGAGTATTGTTCTCTGTCTGAAAACGCAGTCTGGGAATCGATTTTATAATAATCCTCAACATCCTTCTGGACATTTGAAGATGAAAAAAAAGGAAAACAACCTCATTACATAACAGCAAAGCCTATTGGAAAACATTTAAACTAGTGATGGAATGGTTAAATGTTTGGTTATAATTTCTGGAGCATTTCTGAAGTGGTAAAATGAAATTAATAAGAAAGCTGATAAGATATGACAATTCGCAATGAGTATTCATACAGAGTAGACGTGTGGCATCGCTCTCCCTGATATAATTTACAAATCTCTTTAAAGTACGGTACTAGAGGTAAAACCGGTGGTTCTATACTGGATGAAAATAGTATTATGGACAAGATAATTAACAAATTATTTCTATTGGACGAGTTTTTCGAAAAAATGTCTCAAAAAGTAAGTGAAAAAGTTGTCCATAAGCTACAAAGTCAACTCAATGCAGCAAATCAGGAAGTAAAATACGTTAAAACAGTTGAATGAGGTTAATTCCAAAGTCGAAGAGCTTGAACAATATGCAAGAAAGGATAATCTTCGTATTTATGGTTTAACTGAAATGGAGGCGGAGAAAATCGATGAGTTGATTATCAACTTGTTTCGTGAAAAACTGGCTGTCGATATCCAGCCATGTCATCTCATCGGCTGCGAAGTGAAGAAAATGGGACAAGACCGATTATTGTGCGATTAACAAATCGTAACGCAAAAAATAAGGTCTACAAGAATAAACGTAAGTTGAAGGGAACTAAAATCGTGATCAAGGAAGATCTTACGTCTCATAGAGCCTACTTGATAAACGACACAAAAACCTTGGATACCAAAGTTGTCTGGACATAATAGTAGTATTTTTACAAAATTCAAAAATAGAAAGATTGAGATCTGTTCTCTGGATGACATAGCAAGGATCAAGGGAGCGGATGGCGTTTAGTCACAGAAGAGAGTACTCATAGTGGTGAATTTTGTTTAGTTTTCATTATTATTATTACTTTTATTTTGTTGCATTTTATTTTGTATTACTTTAATTTGAGAGTCTATGTAAATTGCTTCGCATTGTTATGATGTCAGGGCTTCTTATCGGGCATTTAAATATTCGTTCACTACTTCCAAAATTAAATAGTGTATCTCAAATTTGACATGATATATTTTGTGTTTCTGAAACTTGGTTATCTTCAACTACATCTGATAACATGATAAACATTGATGGTTATAAATCTTTCAGGAGTGATAGAGTTGGGCATGGAAGTGGCGTGGCTATGTATATGTGCCAGCATTTGCAGAGTGATATCATTAACTGTATAGCTGAGTATGAGCAGGTATGGGTCTCTGTCAGGACCAAATTGCATATCATAGCGATTGGTTGTGTTTACAATCCCCCTGGTTTAAATTATGTTCTTTTTAACAGTCAACTGGAATTACAGTTGGTTGAGCTTAAAATGTCTTATGATTATGTGTTGTGTCTTGGTGATCTAAACATAGATTTATTGAATTTGCGTAGTGCTTACACCAAGAGATTAATGTCTGTTTTTGAATCACTGAACTTAGTACAATTGATTCAGAGTCCTACAAAGATCACTGCTAATTCTTCTATGTTGCTGGATATAGTCGCCGTGTCTACTGCGCTTGTTGTTCTGGATCATGGTGTTCAGGACAATGAAGCATCTGACCATGAAATTGTATATTGTCACATTGGATCCACCCATCCACCGGTTAAGCCATTTTGTTATATATATAGAGATTATTCTTCGTTTTTTTCCCAAGATGATTTACAAATGATTTAAATAACGCTCCGTTCGACTGTATTTTTAATATGGATGTTGAACATAAAGTGAGCTTTTTTAACCAAACAGTCTTAGATTTGTTTAATTTACATGCACCGGTAAAGACGGCACTGATTGCTAGGCCGAGGATGCCGTGGTTGACAGATAATATCAGATTATTACAGAATTTGAGAAATGAAGCTAGGGCGAGGTTATTAATTAAGGAATTATTAAGGCCTATTTTGAATATCTGCACTCTCAGACCAGTGGTGAAGTGCGAGTATGAACTTTAGGCTGGCATTCGTTGATGGAGACACGGCATGAATAATAATATTAAGTATAAAAAGCAAATCTGTTGGGTCGGATGGCATTTCCATTGACATCATTGGGATGATGCTTTCTCGTATACTTTCTTACATCACACATATAATAAACAGTTGCATTGAGTTTAATTACTATCCTGAACAGTGGAGATGGGCTACCAAAAAATTCTTCGCCAACAGCTTATAAAGATCTGCCTCCTATAAGTATACTACCTGCTCTCAGTAAAATATTGGAAAAGATTATATGTGGTCAGTTGAGAGAACATTTGAACCTTAACAAAAGATGACAATAATCTCAGCATATTGGTTCTTTTGGACTTTGGCAAAGCGTTTGATACTGTCAACCATCGTGTATTGTTGGCAGTTCTTCGACATGTTGGTTGTGATGAGTCGTTTATTGAGATGATGTATTGCTCTTTAACCAATCATAGACAATGTGTGAAGTTGAATGGTGAATATTCTGGTTTTTCAGTTGCGACAAGGGGTGTTCCCCAGGGTTCCGTATTAGGACCATTACTTTTTTGTATCTATGCGTTCTTGCTACCCAAGTGTTTTAAATTTTCTGATGTTCACCAATACGCAGATGATACTCAAGTATACCTTAGTTTTCCTAGAGACCAGTTAGGCACAGCTAGTATTAACGAGGATCTGCTTCGTCTGTCAGATTACGCAACAAAGCATTCATTAATTTTAAATCCAGAAAAAAGTTTGGTAAAGATAGAGTAGTAGAATCTGTGAGTCGCAACGTTGATATTACACTTGGTGGCATGAGTATCCCGATTGTGTCGCAGGCCAAAAACTTGGGGTTATTATTATATTTCTAAAATAATTGGTATAGCTTATCAAAATTTAAAATTGTTGTACTGTTTTAAAGACATTTTTAGAGTCAAATTGAAAACAACTCTATGTGAAGCTGTGGTACTTTCGTTGTTTAACTACTGTAGTCCGGTTTACGGGCCATGTCTTGGTGCGGTTGATATTGGTAGGGTGCAAAGGGTGCAGAATGCTTGCATGCGATTTATTTTTAGTATACGAAAATTTGACCATTTCCCATAAATTGAAGGAATTGAAATGGTTTAGCATCCGTGATCGGGTCGTTTTGCAGTCCTTAACATTGTTTGACAGAGCAGTAGTTACCGGCAATCATCACATTGCCTGCCGATAATACAGCTTTATTTAGGAGATCGTTTACATATAATATATATTCCTTGTACAACTCTCTCCCTCAAGATGTTAAGAATGAAAATATTGAAAGGTTTAAGGGTGTCCTATACAGATATATTTTTAACAACAATACGAGGTGATAGTGACTTTTCTTTCTTATCGTTCGGTCTAATGTTTAATTTCTTTTTTTTTTGTTTTTTAGTATGCTTTAGTATTATACTTTTTTATTATTCTAACATGATTTAAGCGTTCGGTTTAAAGCGGCAAAGTCATCTGAACCGCCCCTTGAGGTTCTCCAAATACATAACTGTGCTGTATCTAGTATTAATATGTTATTTGTTGTGTAATACGTTATGTTGGGGAATAAAGATATTTATTATATTTATTATTTGGATCCAAGATACAAAATGAACTTTTTTGATGCTGATTTAACTAACGAAGCAGCTCTAAAAAGAGGATTCTGCAATTTCCAGGATCCTGCAAGAAATGAATTTTATAGCGAATTTTGAAAATTATCAATTATATTGCAACATCAAAAATGTTATCAAAACTTCAAATATTGTTTTCTTAAAAACTAAAAGTTATTTTTCAAAACGAGTTAGTTCATTGGAAAGAGGACACTTTTATGAACATTTTGGAAAATTTTCATACTCATATGTCAAGAACTGGATTTTATACCAATTTTTAAAACTTAATCGGCGAAAATTGCAAAATTTGAAAAAATTGTTGATCATTTCAAAAATTTATTTCTCAAGAACTGAAAGCGATTTTTTAAAACGGTTTTTTGCATTAAAAAGAGGATACTTTAATTAATAATTGCTAACATTTCCACAAGGATCCTTCAAGAAATTAATTTTGTAGCGAATTTTGAAAATTATCAATGAAAATTGCAACATCGAAAATGTTATCAAAACTTCAAATATTGTTTTCTTAAAAACTAAAAGTTATTTTTCAAAACGGGCTGGTTCATTGGAAAGAGGACACTTTTATGAACATTTTAGAAAATTTTCATACTCATGTCAAGAACTGGATTTTATACCAATTTTTAAAACTTATCGGCGAAAATAGCAAAATTTGAAAAAATTGTCGATCATTTCAAAAATTTATTTCTCAAGAACTGAAAGCGATTTTTTAAAACGGCTTTTTGAATTAAAAAGAGGATACTTTAATTAATAATTGTTAACATTTCCACTTTTGTAGCGAATTTTGAAAATTATCGATGAAAAATGCAACATCGAAAATTTTATCAAAACTTCAAATATTGTTTTCTTAAAAACTAAAAGCTGTTTTTCAAAACGGGTTGGTTCATAGGAAAGAAGACACTTTTATTAACACTTTGGGAAATTTTCATACTCATATTCCAAGAACTGGATTTTATACGAATTTTTAAAACTTAATCGGCGAAAATTGCAAAATTCGAAAAAATTGCCGATCATTTCAAAAATTTACTTCTCAAGAACTGAAAGTAATTTTTCAAAATGGCTTTTTACATTAAAAAGAGAATACTTTAATTAATAATTGGTGATATTTCCACAAGGATCCTTCAATAAATGAATTTTATAGCGAATTTTGCAAGTTATCGATGAAAATTGCAACATCGAAAATTTTATCAAAACTGCAAATATTGTTTTCCCAAAAACGAAAAGCTAGTTTTCAAAACGGGTTGGTTTATTGGAAAGAAGACACTTTTATTAACACTTTGGGAAATTTTCATACTCATTTTGGCCGGATACCAAATAGTTGCTGAATATCTGTTCCATCACTAATTCAAACTAATACGTAGACTTTAGTTTTGCTATATCAGCCTTTTTCAATTCCTTCTTCTTTCTGCCGAATGTCCTTTCTGTTTTTCAGTCTCTTTCCAGTCTTCCTCCTTTTTTGCTTAATATTTTTCTTCTCTTACTAATCTCTTTCCCGTCTTTCTACCAGGTACATTACATCTTTTTCCAGTTTTCGTATTGCCTCTTGTTTCTATTGCCAGTCTCCCTCCTTTCTGCTTAAAATCCTTTCTGCTCAGGCTCCTCTCTCCAAATCTCCTTCTCTCTGCTCACTCTTCCTCTCATTTTACGACTCTCTAATCACCTCTTTCTACTTTTCTACCACCTTTTTCTATTATCAATCTCTTTGTAGTCTCCCTTCTTTCTACCAAGTCCCAAGTACCTGTTCAGTTTCTTGATTCGAGTCTCTTTTCTCTCTATTTAGTTTCTCTACTTTCTTGTCAAGATCTTTTATCTTTTACCAACTTCTGTTCAATATCGTTCTTCTATTACCAATATCTCTCCAATTTCCAGTCTCCCAATATTGTCTCCGATAATCCTCAACATCATCACAAGTTTTTGCTTCCGGTATTATTTCTTTAATTTACTTGACAGGACTAGTTTCGGGCCATTTAATATCGTTGAAAACAAAAAATTAACATCGTCTCCAGTATCTCTCAATATTGTCCCTGGCACACCTAAACGTTGTCTTGGACACCCTTAAAGTCAATTTTGGAAACCTCAACTATGTTTCCAGTAGTATTTAGTACTAACCACATAACCGCAGATTACTCGCCAATATCGGGTTTAGTACACATTAGTACCGTTCTAAACATCTATTAGATCATGTGTCATATGTCATTTTTATGTCAAAATTTTAAATTAAATATCACACTTTTGTGCTAAATGAAACGTTCAAAAATGATTAAATAAAAATTGCTTCGGAATACATAGTAAGAATTTAGATTTATTAAATTTTTGTTCTCATTTTTCAATTGCTTCAACATCCTTTGGGTATTGTTCTCTGTCTGAAAACGCAGTCTGGGACCCTGGGCCGTTTACATGCAAACCGCGCCACGATAGAATTGATAATCGATTTTATGCGGAAGGGGAGGAAACTCCGAATCAATTCAACATAGTACAGAAAGGCGCGCGTTTCGGTCGATGGCATTTTAATTACATTTCGCTTCCACGAAACCTCGCTATACCTATAAAATACAACTGCACACAAAATGTAATGTAAAACCTCCACAATCATAGATTGTGACTTTAAATATAAAAAATAAAAGATTTTATGTCACTTAAGCTTTATAACTAGCGTAAATAATAAGGTACCAATTAAACGCGATTTTAATTACGGAATCATGAATACTAACAAGTTCATTAATACAATTTAACACGGTATACGGATATGTGCCAAATCGGCAATCTACAAGACATATAGAAACTTGCATATGTAGGATATCAAACTCGAAGGGTTGGACTGTAATCTCCTACGGATCGATCTCTTTACATGTGAGGGAGTGCCTGCCACCATATAGCAGGGATTTATGCAAATCTGCCTCGCGTTCGCACGCACGGCATGGATTTCGAGTCAATTAGCCTGTAAAATCTGCTGACCATTTCGCAAGCAAATTGGTCTGGCACGATTCGATAATAAATCCATCCCGATCTCAACTTTTTTTTCTAATAAACAGGAAAAAAGATGCAAAAAAGTACTTTTTCCAATTTTATCACTTATATTACACATACAGAACGTCCGTCGCCGAAGCAATTTACGGTTTTATACGGTTTAATATTCGCCGCAACTGCAAAGACGTCGTTAACAATGGTTGGATGTGCGCGTCCGCGCGAAACGGCAGAGGGCGCCGGCCGTAATTCCCCGACAATGCACCGCGACGCAGCTTTAATCATCGCCGAGCTTTAGCCTTAAGCTCTCTCCTACGTTATCGCTTCAAACCTCCTTTCCCCCTTTTCTCTCTATCACTGTTCTCCGGCTGTTACGACCATTCGCAATCATTTCTAGAAACGGATGCTACCATTTTCTTGATTAATTATCTCTACTTGGAAATGATATATTATTTTATTAATTCACTCTAGATATTATTTCCCATCAAAATAGATCTTAAAATAAATCTTTTTTATGTTTGACGGTCTCGATTGTAGCGCATCGGTACCAGTTATCCTCGACTACGATAAAGTTTCATATCTTGATATTAATAAATTTCAGTGAACTTAACTCATAACATCTTAAAGCCATTAAATATTAACTACCCAATCGATTTTAAAAGCGGTTATAGAAAGCTTTCTTTAAGCAGCAATTCGCTTAAAAGACGGTTCAAGGTTATGTTGGGATAAACGATAAATACAGAGTGTTTTTTCCATGTTTAGTATGGAGATCTCGAAAACTAGATCGAGAGAGACGATTAAATAGGGAAATAAATGCAGTTTCATGAACTCAATTTAATGAGCTTTCTGTTTTTTGAATGAAATGCATGGCTAACTAGATATCTCACAAAAAAAACTTTTTTTGTTATATCGTTATTGATTTTAGGAAAAATTTGTGAAAGAGATATTTGTAGATTTGCTGATTTTTTTATTGCAGCAATAATTTTTGAATTATGACACAAACTTGTAATTTTTTTAAATTCTTAGCAAATGACACCGCACCGAACACCGTTGTGACGTGCCTGCTTCAGTTGCAATTTGTCATGTTGAAACCGATAGATCTTGATGGATTCGTGCTAATATATTTACTTCTGTCTCTTCATTAACGCCTATTGCGATTCAAAATACTGTTCTGCAGCTTGTAAAATACTGGATTTTTGTGGCATAAAATGTAACATTCAATGATATCACGCTTTTCTTGATTAGAAAAATTCATATTGATTATAATTTATAAAACCTTAATCAACATTAATTAGAAACTAAATTAGACAAAGATATGCGTTGTAAAGCCAACAATATATTTCAATTTGCGTCGGAATTTTGGGTTATGTAGAGATGTTTCGCATTTAGTGACACCATGCTGAAAATGCGAAAACTTGGCGATGGCATTGAAGCTAATTCAATAGAAAGTTTGTTTGAGGATGGAAATATGACGGTTTCCTGTATTAACTTTATTTACGATAGAAGAGACACAAAAAGGAATCATTCCACTAAATTTAAATTTAAAAGATTCAGAAAAAATACGAATACGCTAAATTAGATTGAAATTAGATAGAATTGCAGTTAATAATGGTATTGTTGGTATTTATGTATGCTTAATATATTACCGATATACTTACAGAAGTTAAGGATTAATGTAGAAGTGTTACCTATACAAAACGATTTTGTATATAAATCAACATAAGAGCCAATCAAGAGACAATAGACGGAAAAATTAAGCCTCATTGCATAACAACAAAGGCTGCTGAAAAACATTTAGACAAATACGTAGACTTTAATTTCGCTAGATCAACCTTTTTCAACTCCTCCTCCTTTCTGCCTAATAACTAATCCTTCCTGTTATTCAATCCCTTTCCAGTCTTCTTCCTTTTTTTCTTAGCATCTTTCTTCTCTTACTAATCTCTTTCCCGTCTCTCTTCTAGTACATTCCATCTTTTTCCAGTTTTCTTATTGCCTCTTGCTTCTATTACCAGTCCTTTCTGCGCAGGATCATTTCTGCTCTGGATCCTCTCTTCCTAATTTATGACTAATTTATTTCTTCTATTACTAGTCTCTTTCAAGTTTCCTTCTCTCTGCCCACTCTTCCTCATATTCTTCCAGTCTCTCATCACCTCTCCTTTTCACGTCTCTATTTTCCTTTTTTCTATTATCAGTCTGTTTGTAGTTTCCCTTCTTTCTGTCAAGCCTCTTTTTTCTCTTTTCAGTCTCTGTTCAGTTTCTTGATTCTATTACCAGTTTCTTTTTAGTCCCCCTTCTCCCCGCCTTTCTCTCTATCTAGTCTATCTACTCTCTGCGCAAGACCTTTCTTCTCTTACCAACTTGTGTTCAATATCGTTCTTCTATTACCAAAATCTGTCCAATTTCATGTCTCCCAATATTGTCTCTGAGAATCCTCAACATCCTTCTGGACATTCGTTAATATCATCCCTGGCTACTTTCAACATAGACCCAAACATTCCTGAATGTCGTCCCTGGCACACCTCAACATCATCTCGGACAGCACTTAATTCATCAGCCAGTCAACATCTGATCTGACATTCTTGTACATAGCACCAAAAACGCCTTCAATATCATAATACTCATTCTGATTCATTGGTAACAGTAACGGAAACGAAGCTTTTGATTGCAAAATAGACATGGTGAAGAACTTATTAGAGATAAATGAAATGCTATTTTAGTACTTGAAGAATTAGACAAAGATATGCTTTGTAAAGCCAAAAAAAAAATTAAATTTTCGCTGGAATTTTGGGTTATGTAGATGGTATAATATAAAGAGATGTTTCACATTTAGTGACACTATGCTGAAAATGCTAAAACTCGGCGTCCTCGGCGATGGCATTGAAGCTAATTCAAATATGGGGTTTTCTTTATTAACTTTATTAGAAACTTTATTTGCGATAGAAGAGATACAGAAAGGAATCATTCCACCAAATTTAAATTTTAAAAAACCAGAAAAAATACGAATACACTAAATTAGATTGAAACTAGATAGAATTGTGATTAATAATAATATTGTTGGTATTTAGGTATGCTTAACATATTATGGATATACTTACGGAACTTAACAATGAATGTATTAATGTAGAAGTGTTACCTATACAAAATGATTTTGTATAAAAATCAACATAAGAGACAATACACTGAAAAAAGAAACCAACCTTATTGCATAACAACAAAGCCTATTGGAAAATATTTAGACAAATACGTAGACTTTAGTTTCGGTAGATTAGCCTTTTTCAACTCTTCCTTCTTTCTGACCAATGTCCTTCCTGTTTTTCAGTCTTTTTCCAGTTTACCTCTTTTTTTGCTTTGCATCTTTCTTCTCTTACTAATCTCTTTCCCGTCTCTCTCTCAGGTACGTTCCATCTCTTTTCAGTTTTCGTATTGCCTCTTGTTTTTATTACCAGTCTCCCTCCTTTCTGCACAGAATCCTTTATGCTTAAAAACCTTTCTGCTCAGGATTCTCTTTCCAGTTTCTGACTGATTTATTTCTTCTATTACTAGTCTCTTTCAAGTTTCTTTCTTTCCTTTTTTCCCTAATCACCTCTCCTTGTCACGTCTCTATTCTCATTTTTTTATTATCAGTCTTTTTGTAGTCTCCCTTGTTTCTTTGGGTAGGTCCATATTTCGGAACTGGAATATAAAAATAATTACCAGTTAATTAAGATAAGTTTTTGCTTCCGGTATTAATTTAAATTAATTGACAGGACTAGTTTCGGACCATTATGTCCGTCATCAGCTGATACAATGTTGTATCACTTTTGCTCTGAGCATTTTAACGTGTCTTTTAGTTCTCGTATTTGTTTATTACGATAAGACAGCTGATAATGGACCTAATGGCCTGAAACAAGTTCTGTCAATTAAATTAAATGAATAATACCGGAAGCAAAGAGTTTTCTTGATTAATTGGTAATTATTTTTTTCCCTTCTTTCTGTCAAGTATCTTTTCAGGCTCTGTTCAGATTCTTGATTCTATTACCAGTTTCTTTCCAACCCCCTTCTCGCCGTTGAGTCTCTTTTTTCTCTATCTAGTCCTCTACATTATACAATATTGGAATCCATGTTGCAAGTTAATGAATAAATAATAAAATAACTTCTAAAGACACAGTGTCTTTTTATTTCCTCCAAAGAACAAACCAATTTTAATGTTTTACCACTTAATATTTATGTTTTAAAAAATTGATTTGTTAATTGTACCCTTTTATAGATTTGACGTGATTTATGACGCCATTAAAATTTTATTAAATTCTGATTTTCAATTTAATATGATTTGGCTTTTCCTTCAGAAAACTAATGATTTTTAATTGTTCTATTTGCTTTAAAATCTTTCTTACAGTTCCTGACGCTTGTCGCTGAAGATGGGAATGTAATTCCCGAAACATGTACGACTGTATATTTAAATAAAGCAAGTAGAAGTTATTTTATTATTTTCTCTACATTATGTTCAAGACCTTTCTTCTCTTATCAACCTCAGTTCAATATCGTTCTTCTATTACCAATATCTGTCCAATTTCCAATCTCCCAATATTGTCTCTTATAATAATACTCAGCATCCTTCTGGACATTCGTTAATATCATCCCTGGCTACTCTCAACATAGACCCAAACATTCCTGAATGTCGTCTCTGACACATCTCAACATCGTCTCGGGCACCACTTAATTAATCAACCAGTCAATATTTGATCTGACATCCTTGTACATAACACCAAAAACACCTTCAGTACTCTCGATACGATATGAATATGACTATGATGCATATTTTTATTGTACTAAAACCACAGAATAACCAGAAGTGACACTGGCGAAAATGAAATCTGACGTCATATTGTTGCAAGGAAGCAAGGTATTGCTGCTATTGGTGGTAAATTAAGTTGTCTCTGTTCATCACGCCTATGGTTCCTCGCGATGTGATGGGAGATTTTAAATCGAGGATTTTCTATAGAATTTAAGTCTAACCAGTTTCGGCCCTTGGCCATCTTCAGAGACTCTACAAATAGATTAACATCTCTCATCTTATCGATTCAATTAACGATTATAATTAACATAGTGATATCTTATGCTAACTAGCGCTACCTACCGCTGTCGTTTGTAAAATGGATAAGATGAGAGATGTTCATCTATTTGTAGTCTCTGAAGATGGCCAAGGGCCGAAACTAGTTTCACTTCAATTCTATATAAAATAAAAGACATAAACTTTTAATTTTATACTAACATCTAGAAAACGACACTGGCCCGAAATTGTAGGTCCATCAATTTTTTCTATTGTAGAATTTCTTGGTGTATCTAAGTCGGTTCTTAGACGTATGATGCAAATCGGACTTGAAATCATATAACGTGATTAGCGCTTAGCTTTATTCTTTAAAACAAATGGTATTTTAGGTCTTTCGGTATGCTGCATTTTTTCTAAGATAAGTAACACCACCAGACAGCATGAAAATATCTAAAAACGATAAAATGTCGCTTAGTCTAGTGATGTATAACGCGGGCCATTTGTTACAATCAATAACAGCCGCTGGTTTTTGATTTTTTTTGCCGTAATGAGTTTATGTGTAATTGAGGTGTTTTGTGCTGAGAATGCAAACATCACGTTTTATTAAATGACTACATCTGTGTTGATTTGTGCTCCAACAGTTTCTCCTTTTTGTAGTAATTTTTTGTTAATTTATCATCAGTTATTACTTCATTATTATGAAAATGCCATGTTTTCAGCAACAACTGGAATCGATTACGAGGAATTAGATCTTTAATTTTGTTAGCGTACAGAACATTTCTGCACCAGTATGATGCAATGGACGGAAACTGGTAGAGGCCCATCCAAATCAAAATTTCCACGAAACATTCAATTTCCTCTTTATTTGTGTCATGTCATTCGTGAATCCTGGTTTTGGGTAATTTTTCAGCAGCTCTATACTGGGTTGCATATCTGTTTGTTTCTGTTACCATTAGTTCTATGATCTCGGAGGTTAGAAATAATTTGAAAAACTCATAGGGACCTTTATCAAAATATTCCCCGTGTATTTCTTCCAATACGCCAACATTTGTTTGAGTAAAATGAAATGATTTTAGATTTATTTCAGTTACATCGTCTCATAACAGCTTGTCACTATCACACTTGTTCGCACTATTCTCATCACATTCTCGTCTTCGGTTGTAGCGGATGTGCTTGGCTTATTTACATCTCATGTTGTTTTTCTAGTAGGTTTCAGAAGAATAACTAAAATTTCCGGGAACAAATTCATCACCAGAATCCTCAAATGATTCATTATCGTCTTCGTCTGAAAGGTAGTCCTGCTACAGTTTTTGTTGTTCTTCTTCGTAACTTTTTATAATACGTGTATAAAAATTCGTAAGGCTTTTGAAAATTAGAATAATTGCTTAAAGGAAAAAAAAGTTTACATTGCTTTCAGTACATTATGTTTAGGTTATGTGCATATCATTATTTTGGCATTATTACTATTTTTGCGTGTGGAATAAATAAAAGTAAGTTACATATTTGGGGGATGTAACTTAGTACTGCGTGTAGTGCACTGAATACGTTTGTGTTATGGTGATTGGGGATGGTATTAAGATGGCATACCTAAATGTGCAATCTGTTCATTCTAAACCTATTGATGACTTGGCACAGTTGATAAATAGTAATAAATTGGATATTCTTTCAATTAGTGAAACCTGGATGACGTGGATAGTTTCCACTTTGAGCGCTTTGATAGAGTGGGGAGGGGTGGTGGTGTAGGAATGTTTATAAAAGATGGATTTAAGTATGAGGTTACTCTAACAGTAAATTACGGACCTCCAGCAGTAAATTACAGAGAGTTTCGCGATATCTTGGAGATCTCATTTAGTGAGCGTTTATCTGAATCTCTAAATATCTTTTGCCTTGGAGACTTTACTATTGATCTTTTGAAATTTGACGATCCATCTACTATTTTTCACATAAGTTTCCTTGAATCAGTAGAGGCGATACAGCTTATCAAAAAACCTACTAGAGTTACGAGAGTTTCATCTACATTAATAGATCTCATAATAACCACGAACCCGTCCCTTGTGATAAACAATGATGTTGTTGACTGTAGTTATAATGATCACAACATGGTATACTGTGATGTTACGTGTAAATCTCCTTTGAGAGAGCCTGTTTTAAAAACATACCGTGCGTTGGCATCTATTAACATAGATTCTTTTTTGCTTGATCTATATGACCTTCGTCTGCATTTTATTTTTCGTATGCCTAATATTGATAATAAGGTTACACATTCCATTTTAAACTTGCTAAATGTACATGCTCCTTTAATTATCAGAAAATTTACTAAAGCCTACCTTCCTTGGATCACTGCAAATGTAAAGTTGTTAATGAGGTTTCGGGATAATGCAAAAACTAAATTTATTCTTTATAAACGTGATGTAGATTGGCAAAATTACAAACGACTAAGAAATTTAACTACTAATACGATAAGGTCTGAGAAAAAAAGCTTACTTTAGTAATTTGATGGTTGATATTGGTCATAATAGCTCAAGGCAGTTGTGGAATGATCTGGGAAGGGTGGGTATTTGTAGCCAGTCTACAACGGGGCTTCCGCCTTGCTTAGATAATCCATATGAAATAAACGCTTTTTTTCTTGGTCTAAGCTCCCGAGTCGATTCAACAGATGATCCAGATTTGGAAATTAATGAAATAGGAATAATATTACGTTCAATAACATCGAAGTCTACCGGTATAGATGATATTAGCATAGACATAGATATTTTACAGTTTATTACTCATACAGTTAATGTTTGCCTAAAAGAGGGTGTTTTTCCTTCGCAATGGAAGACAGCAACCGTTATTCTGCTACCTAAAGTAAGCAATCCCACTACCTATCAGGACCTTAGACCAATAAGCAGTAAGCTGTATTATCAAAGGTGTTGGAGAAGGTTATATACAAACAATTGTTTGCGTTCTTGGAGGAAACTGATTTCTTACCATGTTGTCAGTCGAGCTTTAGAGAAGGGCATAGCTGTTGCACAGCTTCAATGAAGGTGACTGATGACATACTGACTGCTACGGATAGGGGAAAAATTACAATACTCGTGCTACTTGATTTCAGTAAAGCCTTCGATACGGTTAGTCACGATACTTTGCTTAATATTCTGTCCAGGATGGGGTTTAGTGCGGTGGCTTTGAGTTTTTTTAGGCGGTACCTTTGTGATAGGTTTCTGATGGTTAAGGTGAAGCAAAACTTTTCTGAACGTCGTCCTGTTTTTGCAGAGGTACCACAAGGGTCGATTCTCGGATCCGTGTTGTTTTCTATATACACTTCGAAGTTATTGAAGGACATAAAGTACTGCACGCGACATATATGTATACGCTGATGATACGCTATGTATATGTCTTTTGCACCAGACGACTGGCAAACAGCTCTCCAAAATCTAAATAGTGACTTAAATCAATTATATCAATTAACACTAAAGTATAATCTCCACTTGAATCCTTCTAAGTCTTCAGCAATTTTCGTCGGTAGTTCTTTGGTGATCAAATCGCTTGCCCCACAGTTTACAATTAGTATTAATAATGTTACTATTCCGATAAGTGTAAGTGTAAAAAACTTGGGTGTTATCATGGATAACTCATTCAGATACAAAGAGCAGATTTCGTTACTTAGTCTTCGTGCATTATACCCTCATCGTCGCTCTTTGCCGTTAACACTAAAGAAGCAACTGTGTGATTCACTGGTTCGATCTCATTTTGCCTATTGCGTCCCGTTTTAGCATGCCTCAATTGATAGTATTGATACTCTACGCATTCATTG
Organism: Onthophagus taurus; assembly: GCF_036711975.1. Classification (NCBI taxonomy): domain Eukaryota; kingdom Metazoa; phylum Arthropoda; class Insecta; order Coleoptera; family Scarabaeidae; genus Onthophagus; species Onthophagus taurus. The sequence goes on along the minus strand of NC_091968.1, from coordinate 5,294,219 downwards.
GTGACATTGGTTGGTTAAATATGTTCGATAGACGTAAATTGCTAACGCTCTGTGTCTATTATAAGATTTTGACCAGTGGGAAGCCTTCCTAGCTGACAAACAAAATAAGATATCGTTTTGATGTGCACAATCTGAATACGAGGTTCAGAGGTGAAATTTGTGTGCCATCTTTTACCTTATTTTATCTTTTACCTTAACTATTCTCGCTTGCCGTGACATTGCTCGCTATCTTGCGTTTTGCTTTGTAATAAAATTTTCGTTAGTGGGTTGGGTGAGAGCAGGTGCACATTTTTGATGTGCCATCTGGACCCCGCCTTACATACTTTATTTATACATTATAATTAAGTTTATTTAATTCAATAAAAGGCATTATTATTATTTTTTACATACACTTTTGGAAATTTTTGTTTTTATCTGAGCAGTTATCCGTAAATATTACAAGATCCTCCACACTAGGTTTAATATTTTTCAAAATTTTTATCAAAAGTTTCTAGGTCTAGTATAGAAACTTTCTAATTCTAGGTCTAGTGTTAGTTCTAGTTTTAGTGCAATAAAAATATGCAACATAGTGATATCTTATGTTAACTAGTGCTACCTACCGCTGTCGTTTGTAAAATGGGTAAGATGACACTTTTAATTTTATACTAACATCTAGAAAACGATACTGGCCCGAAATTGTAGGTTCATCTATTTTTTCTATAATAGTATTTCTTGGTGTATCTAACAATAAGTGTCGTATCTAAGTCGGTTCTTAGATGTATGATGCAAATCGGACTTGAAATCGTATAACGTGATTTTATATGACTTTTTCTCAAAACTTTTCTCATTCCTTTCAAATCAACTCTAACTTTTTCTTTATACACATCCATAAAACATTTTTTTTATCGTAACATCCCCCCATCATAAGATATATTTTGATTAACTGTCACCATTTACGTGAAAAAAAGTGTAATATAACAAAGGTAGCATCTGGTTTGAACGCGTGCAAACGTACGCAAACGTACATCAATGTCAGCACCGGGGGGGGGAAATGTAATTTCGAACCGGTGGCGTCTTATTTGTTCGAGTACCGTGTAGATTTTAAAGGGACACTTCCGGTATACGTTTCCCTATTTCGTCGAAATTCTTTAGGGAACTGTCGTCGCCAAAAATTGGGATGGTGCTAACTTTCTCGGGCGAGTTCTCGAAACTAATTTGGAAGACAACTTTCTTTTGCGCCTTCGAAAAGTTTTTGAGGGAGTAAAGTTAAAACGCGATAGCGATAGGGAACGAGCTTTTTAATTTTTTTTATCTGGATTTTCTTAGTTGCGAATCTTATCGGGTGCGTTAATACTTCAAGAAAGACGATTAAATACTTTTTTTTTTAATATTTCTTTTGTTGGATTGTTTGTAAAGCTTAGTTGTAAAACTTTTACAAAAAGTTAGGAAGTCTTTTAATTGTTTGCTTTTTTTTTGACTCGTTTTTGTAGTAATTAATCCCGAGCTCTTACCATCCAGCGATTCTTTTAGCCCTGTCAAAGTTTAGGGGAAGTATTACGAAGTAAATGGCTAGGACTTTAATGAAGCAGCTCTCATTTGAAATTGTAAAGAAAAAAGACAGGAAAGACAATCTAGTAAAGTGGAAGGTTTTAATTGAATTAAAATTCCGTTTATCATTATAACTATACCTTTTTGATGTTTTTAACATTTCTTGTTATGTTATTCAGTAAACGTCTTGAAATATCTGGATATAACGCATTTATACATCCGGAAATCAAAGAATGTAAATACGCCCGCAGACCACATGAATAATTCATGAATATTTCCTGTGGAAGATCTGAAATTTCATCCCGGGATCCTGACAAGGAAATAAACTACACCAGCGGTTCTCTACACGAAAACAAAAAGATCTAATAACGAAAAAAAAATTGCTGTTTGAATTTCGTATATTTTGTTTTAACTGGTGGAATAGAGTAGTTTTAAATTAGAACGTTCGCAGTCACTAATCAAGCGTTGACATCGCATCGCAACGAAGACTGGTTTAATTACAGAGAAGGGAAAAAGAGAGCCGCGTTAAATAATTATGAAAGAAAATTAGACGTTGGTCGTTGGTGGATCGCATACTTTCGCCTGGTAGTAATTCGTCGGCGTCGACCACCGAAATTGGCCGGGTTCCAATGGTTAATTATCGACCACCATAGCGCATCGTCCAAAAACGATACAGGCTCTCCTCTGTCATCGGCACTAACTGTCACCTATAAATTTTCCTCGTCGTTATACCAAAATTCCCGGAAGTCTGGCACCGACACCGACCTGATAATATGATGAAACACCCCCAGGGATACTTTATTAAGTATTCTGTTCAGTTTTTCTTCTAGCTTTACGATTTTTTTAATTAAACTTAATCCAATTCAAATCATTTGTCATTGACAAATTCCTCATTAACTATTCGTCTAGAGATATCTTGTATGTGATGTTTTACAGCATGCATTGTTTTGCTATGCTAACATAAGTGAACACAAATGTGCAAGAAGTTCAACGAAACTGGTCTAAAAATAAGGCTCCTCATAATCAAACATTTTGCTTGTTGGAACATGGGGCAAAAATCGTAATGAGAATGTTATGGCATAATCTGGATGTTTTCACTTAACCTTGGGCCACTTGGGATTTGTTTAACCCATTAACTTTTAAATTGTTAAAAAATACATCAAATTTTTGGTAGTAATTTGTGACCTATGGCAGTTACAGAGAACGTTACGTGTTACCAGTACGTGTCTCACAAATGTGCAATAAATGGGAGTGTTGCAAAACACTTAGTTGTCATTACAATTTTGTTTTTAATTTAAATTTGAAGTTTTAGTCTTTTTTATGGACAATGTTAATTAGTTATTAACTAGTACCCGGTTCAGAATTCGAATTTTTAATATGGTTCTAAAAATTTAATACAAATACAACTGTCTGTACAGGGTGGTTCAAATTCGATGTCCGAATAGGCTAACTCGAAAACTATAAGAGTTAGAAAAAAAGTAGCCGACATGTCATGATCTCGTTTTTCGAGAAACTGCTAATGCCGAAAACCTCATAGCGCTATCGTCTTTTGTTTTTCCCCTAGAGGCCAAAATTGAAAATATCGTAAAACTAATAAGTGCAATTATCTTGGTTATTATTATAGGTGGAGTATTATAACTACGACATTATATGGACACTTTTTTACAGAGAATTTCATGAAATTGTCAAAAAAAAAATTTCGGTTTTAGATTTTTTGATATAATGAGAATTTTCGTTTTTTTAAATGGAAACAACCACTGATTATTCGCTTATTAAATTCGTTATTTTTTTCTGATTACAAAAATATAGGGTTCGACAGGTCTATTTCTTATTGTTTTAGAATAAAGCTAAAAATAAAGTTTTTTTATAAAATTACCATCTAGTGTCGTCGAGGAAATTAAATTTACAGTTTCCTGTAAGTTACGGGGCGGTAGGTAAAATCTAAAAAGTTAACAATTAAATACGAAGATAACTTCTAGTATTTAAAAACAAATAATTTTTTAATATGTAACATTCTAACATGTCAAACTTTTCAAAATTTTCGTAATTGATCGTAAAAACAGGATTTTTAAAGTGACACTTCAGAAAATTTTCGAATACAAACAAGTGTTGCTATGTTTATTTGAATTAAAAAAAAACATATCAGCGCCATCTATCGATAATTTATTAAGTCATTTAAAAATAATATTAAATCGTAATAAAAAATGTGAAATAATGCAATCTATTCCAACTTTTGTGTAAAACATATATAAATTAAACAGTTCAACAAATATATTTGTTTCAAATATCAGAAATATGTTTTTTTAATTTTTAGTTATAGAACCGTAATTTACAGGAAACTGTAAATTTAATTTCTTCGACGGCACTAAAAGAAAAGTTTATTTTTAGTTTTATTCTAAAACAATAAGAAATAGGCCTGTCAAACCCTATATTTTTGTAATCAGAAAAAAATAACGAATTTATTAAGCGAATAATCAGTGCTTGTTTCCATTTAAAAAAACGAAAATTGTGATAATATCTCAAAATCTAAACCCGACAAAATTTTTTTGATTGCGTCATCAAATTCTCTGTAAAAAAGTGTCCATATAATGCCTTAGTTATAATACTCCACCTATAATAATAACCAAGATAGTTACATTTGCGGGTTTTACGATATTTTCAATTTTGGCCTCTAGCGGAAAAACAAAAGACGATAGCGGTATGAGATTTTCGGCATTAGCAGTTTCTCGAAAAACGAGATCATGACATGTAAGCTACTTTTCTTCTAACTCTTATAGTTTTCGAGTTAGCCTATTCGGACATCGAATTTGAACCACCCTGTACACTTTATGGATACTTTGATAATTTCAGGGATAATGTACTTCGATTTAATTATGATGTTTTTGCTATTTCTGAAACTTAAAATTCGGATATTGATGCATCTGGTGTTTGTATCAATAATTATCACCTGGTTAGATCGGACAGGCCGTCTAGGGGCGGTGGTGTTGGCCTATACAGGGTGTCTCAGCGAGACCGGTCATTAGACGTTTCTGTGGTTCTGGCCAAAATAAAAAATTGAGAATTCAGACTTAAGTATTATCAATTACGTTCTCTTCGTCTAAAATATTTTCAGATTTCTAGCACTTCCGGTTATATCAGAAGTCGCCACCTACTTAATTTTTTTAAATGGAACACCCTGTATATTTTTACATATTTGGATTTGTCTGTTTTGAAGGTTTATAAATAACTTTACTTTTTGCAATTTGATTCGGCCGTTCTCGAGTTATTCGATTTTTTCTAGAAAAATCTGCTCCAATGGCTCTGGATTTTTGAGATATCAATTTAGGATTCAGAACATGCTGAAACAACATGATGGAGTATGTTTTGGTGCCAAGAACGGCTGTCTAGATCGTTTGGTCACTTTACTATGACACGGTAACTTTTCGAAATTTGGAACTACCATAACTTAATTTTTTTAAATGGCACCCCCCATATTTTATTACTTAGTCGTCTTCGGCGTCTCATTTTACATCCTTTATACTCCATATGTCCTATGCCTAACATTAATAGTTTGAGAAATAATTAGGGTTTTTTTGATAAATGCTCACATATCATATCGATATTAACCTAGTGTGCCATGGAAAACAAATGTTTAATGACTTATTGACAAACGTCAAAGTCTGATTTACGTTGTTTGATGCTTGTGAGTCTGAAACCAGATAAAATGGAGATTAATAACGTAAATAATGTTTATACAAATAAAAAAATCGATAATTTATTTTTTGTGCACGAAAAGTGCGACAAAGTTCTTAGTAGAACTTGCAGAATGTTTAATGAAAATTATCCGCATTTACCTCCGATGACAAAAGATAAATTTAGAAGAATAGAAGCAAATTTTTTGCATTTTGGACGAATTAATCACGTGTTAAATTGATCAAAAAATGTAGTAGATAATGCAACGGAAGAGGTGAATGCCTTGGCTTATTTCGAGCCCAGTCCCAACACCACAATTTCGAGCTGACAAAGAAGATCTAGGAATCATACTACCAACTTTGTCCCGCTTTTTATGCATAAAAAATAAATTAAGAATTTCTTGATTTATGTAAATAGTACTTTCGTTATTGTTATTGATTTTAACTCTTTTCAGTACTAATATTAAGGGACATAACAGATAATTATTTGCTCACATGCATCAAGTGAGGTAAACAAGTGAGTCTTTGACAAGAACTCATTGAGAAGGCTTGTTTTTCATGGCACACTAGGCTAAATATCCATATGATATGTGTGCATTTTCCAAAAAACCCTAATTATCTCCTAAACTATTAATGTTAGGTATGGGACATATGGGATATAAAAGATGTAGAATGAGACGCCGAAGACGACTAAGTAATAAAATATGGGGGGTGCCATTTAAAAAAATTAAGTTATGGTAGTTCCAAATTTCGAAAAGTTACCGTGTCATAGTAAAGTGACCAAACGTTCTAGATAACCGTTCTCGGCACCAAAACATACTTCATCATGTTGCTTAAGCATGTTCTCAATCCTAAATTGATATCCCAAAAATCGAGTGTTCTCTGATTTTTTGAACAAATGTCTGCTGGAGCAGATTTTTCTAGACAAATTCGAATAACTCGAGAACGGCCGAATCAAATTGCAAAAAGTAAACTTATTTATAAACCCTGAAAACAGACAAATCCAAATATGTAAAAATATACAGGGTGTTCCATTTAAAAAAATAAAGTAGGTTGCGACTTCCGGTATAACCGGAAGTGCAAGAAATCTGAAAATATTTTAGTCGAAGAGATCGTAATTGATAATATGTACTTAAGTATGAATTCTCAAATTTTTATTTTCGCCAGAACCCTATTAACGTCTAATGACCGGTCTCGCTGAAACACCCTGTATATACGCCAATATACGGATATTAATAAAACTCTGGGTTAACGATGAAAATGATTTATTTTATTTTAAATTCGGTGCGACATGTTTCGGAATTATCTTATTCCTTCATCGGGCACGACTGGAAGTATCGATAGGTTGTTAGTTACAGATTTTATAGTTAAAAATACTAGTTATAATTACCGTCAATGTTGAGGAGTTAAAATTATAGGTTGCTTCGTTAAATGAATCAAGGACATATCAATAGAAGAAGTTGTATAAAGTTTCAATGAAACTCTTCTTCAAAAAATTTTTTTTTCTAAAAATCTACCAATCTACAAGTTTATGAAATCTGACACACGTGTTTTATCGTTAAGAAATCTCTTTTCTTTTAAGAAATTAACATAAAACTGTAAAAAGAAAGAATGGGTTAAAAAAGGGTGTATGAAATGATTTCGAAACTTACAAAATTATTAAAATTAAACTTAATCAGAGTCCATACGTTGAGCACAAGTGGAAAAATTGAACTAATGGGAATATGAAACGTGGTTGGGTAAGCGATAGTGCATGCGTTAAAATTATTTAAGAGATATGTGGAAAATTAGAAGTTATCTTATAAATTTAATGAAATGTCTGAAGTTATTAAGATCTTCAACATCGTTCATAATAATAATAATAATAATAATAGCCTTTATTGCACATTCATCAGGAAAAATGAAAAATAATTATAAATAATTGATTACAAAAATAAAAGTAAAAACAAATTATAATAAAAAGATAATTCGAGAGATTCCTCAACTCGTCACCAATGCTCCCGTATGACTTATATATATGAAAAGAAAAAGATCTTTGGAAAAGTGACGTTCTGTGTCGAGGCGGGTCTATGCAGCACCTAAATCTAGTTTCACGATTGTGAATATCGCACCTGAAAAAAATCTTATTGTACAAATATATAGGGATTTTAGTAGTAATCAATTTATGATAATAAGTTAGAGTATGGAGTTCTCTTCTTGAGCGCATCGACAACCAGCCTGATTCAATAAGCCAGTGGGATATGTGATCGAACTTCCGGATTCCATAAATAAAACGAAGACAACTATTCTGAACTCTCTGAATCCTCCCCGAGTCATATGAGCACACAGCCGGATGATATAAGGGAATCATATAGTTAAACTGAGAAAGAACCAAGGAGTCACATAAAATTTTTTTCAACATGATAGGCAAATAGCTTCCATGGGGATATAGTAGCCTTAACGAGTGATACGCTTTCTTGATGTAGTTATTAACTTGACTATGGTATCTAAAACTGTTATCTACAATCAAACTCACTCACAATCGGCACCTCAGATCCCTGAATGTAAACTTTAACCAAACCCTTTAACTGGTCGCAAACGCTTTTGTTACCAAAGAGCAAAACGGCAGATTTATTAGGATTAATTTTCAGACAATGCAAATTGGAAACATTCGTTATATATTCCAAGTCAGAATTTAAATTATTAATAGCATTGCGCCATTAGGATGGACCAAAAGAAACATAAAGCTGGGTATCATCGGCATAACTGTGAACTTGATTGTGTTTCACATTATGAAAGATTTTTGAAGTATATATCGAAAACAACGTGGGACCAAGAATTGAGCCCTGAGGAACCCCAAAATCAATTGGTCGAGAAGAAGATGTTATGCCCTCAATCCGAACACACTGTGATCTCCGTCCAAGATAACTGCCAACCAGAGCAACCGCTGAAGGATCAAGCCCAACAGAGTGAAGAATCCTAAAAAGGACCGCATGATTCACAGTATCAAACGCTTTACTATAGTCTAACATGGTAAGAACGGTAACTTCACCCTTATCAGTCGCAGAGATAATGTCATCTGTCACCTTCAGCATCGCAGAGCAACAATCATACCCTCGACGAAACCCTGACTGAGTAGATGATAGAGAGTCAGTATCCGTAATAAATTCCGTTAATTGAACTTTCAGTACTCTTTCAAGAACCTTTGATAACATTAGCAGAATACTAATGGGTCTCAGGTCCTTCAAAGCTTTTGGGTCACTACATTTAGGTATAGGCTTAATTAAGGCTTCCTTCCAGTAATCAGGAAATACACTTTCCAGAATGCAGGAATTTATAATATGTGTAATAAAAGGTACTATATGGGGACAACAAAGTTTTACCATCTCAGGACTAATTTTATCAGTTCCTGTTGAAGCAGATTTCATCGATTTAATAACATTAAGTACCACGAGTGGCTCAACGACACTAAACTTAAACCTAGAGTTATTATCACTAATATTCATGTCATATAATATATCAAGAGCAGCGTCACTAGAAGGGGGAAAATCATCCACAATTTCTGATATACTGTCAATAAAGTAATTATTAATCTCCTCAACATTTTTCAAATGATCCGGTATGTTCATGCTCTTGCTCTTACGGATTTTCATGTCATTAAGTACACGCCATCTTTCTCTACCATCACTCAACTGAGAAACATACTTGAAATAAACTCTCTTCTCGGACAAAACTGCACGAGATGTGAAGTTCCTCAGTGACTTATAATAGTCCCAATGAGCAGGCACCCGCGTACGCCTATATCTCTCCTTGGCCTCATCCCTAAGCGATATTAGCAGACGGAGATTGTCCGTTAGCCACGCAGGACGAACATTAGAAATTTTCCACACTTTTATTGGTGCATGCGCATCAAAAAGGGAAAGTAAAGAGTCATTCAAGAAGATCACTTTATTGTTAATATCGTTCATATAGTAAAGTAAATGTAGTGGCAATCTTTTTAAATCCGTGTAGAACTGATCAAAATTTATGTTTCTAATATCACATCAGTTGATTTTTGCGATTATTAATATGAATGTAATATTCCTCTAAAAGATCTAATTCTTTAGATTTATGGAAGTTCTTTACAAGTTTCAGATTATTAATATCTATTTTATGGTTAAATTTGTGAATGTGTTGAAAAAAAATATACAATCATTTTTTAGTATGCCAAACAGGAAAACACTCTAAATGAAGGCCTACGTTGCACTTACTGCATTGTTTTCTAACATGACTTTTGCATAAAGCATATTTACATTGTTTACAATCTTCAATCTAAAATATAGCTAGTAGAATCATATCATACTTCATATGATATATTACTGCTTATAACCGCGTTTGGTCGTCCTGGATGTTTAGGATTAAAAATAGATTCATTTTTGAAATATGGTCTTGTAATTTGTCTCAAAGTTTAGAAGAGGTATGTTTTCATTTGTCATTGTATAGAGAACATATGCATTATAAACAGTAACATCAATCGCATTTGTAAATAATGGAAAATACCACTTTTTACCTCTGAATTTTATGCGATATTTCTGTACTTCTATCTAATTTATCAACACCACCCATGTAGCGGTTATACTACATATATTTCTTCTTAGATTTAGACCACCTTTTTATCTAATCTAAAGGCTCCAGTCCTAAATGGTTTGACTTTTCACAGCATTGTTGTCATTCCATGTCACAGCAAAAATTTCATTTTTTTATTCTACCAGCTGCCTTTATACCATTTTTCTTCAATACAATTTATACAATTCGTACTCTGTTGGATGCTTTAATATTTTTGCCGTTTTCATTATAACAGATGATCCTAAACCACTAATTTCTTGTTCTTCAGGTTTACCTTGATAAACGTCCATATGAAAGCAAAAATCGGTGATGGAAGAACATAAAGCCCACTGTTTGAATCCGAATCTTATAGGTTTCTGACCATTTGTTCATCTACACAAAGCTTTTCCGAAAATATTCCGAATTTTTTAAAATTGTTATTAAGTTTATCAATAATAGAACGAATTTTGAACAATCAGTCTACTTTATCTGATTGAGAGATCATGGAATTATTATTAAAATGCAGATACTTCTTTATTTCTATAAATCTATTTTTAGTCATACAATTTCTTACACATTCTATATGGATATCTTCGTCTGTACACCAGCTCTACAGTACTATATTTGCTCTTGGGGTAAATGATATCCAGATAATAGAAATATTCCAACAACTTTACAGAAACAATCAGTAGACAAATTAAAATTGTGGCAATTTTTCTGTTCTGCTAATATTTTACTCTGAGTAACAATATACTTTAACAAACATTCATCAAATATTAGTTCAAAGATTTCAATTGGAGTTTTCCCTTTCAAATTCAGTTTGATGTTGCTTATCATTGAAACTACATTTGAAGAAGTGTAGCTTCTTATTCTTCTTGGTTAGTTCCTGTACTCAGTTCTGTATTCAACTTCACCACAAACATCTTGTGGCAGAGTATCCTGTAGTACATCTTCATCCAGGTCCTCGTAATCTGACACTGTATCTACCTTTTCTGGTGGTAATTCCACCACGTCAACGACATCTTCTTCCAAATCTTTGAAGAATTGATCATCTTCAAGTATATTTTGTAAGTCAGCAAGCGTTAAAAAATTTTTGGTTGTCATATTGCTACAAAAATTGACATGACCGACATAAAAATCTATTTTAATTTGTTGTACTGTAACATATTAACTCACCTTAGCCATAAAATCTATCTATGATGTTCAATTTTCAAATTATAAGAGTAAATTTAAAAATATATTTGTAACATCTCTTGTAAACACTTTCGTTTTACTGCGACTTGCTAACTTTCTCAGATAACTTTAAAAAATTACCTTCAATACCATTTCATAACTGACCAACACTGTCAACTTAAAAAAATTAAAATTTGTAATGACGAGTAAGTGTTTTGCAACGGTCTTATTTATTTAATAAGTCCTCATAGTCCTATACATCTCCTTCCCTCCGCCCTCACCCAATACCTGTCTCCAATCCATCACCTCCTCTCTCAACTCACTACACTACACCAGCAGATGGTGTAGAGATTCCCCACACAGCTTGTACCCCCTCACCCCATTTTCCATTGAATATTTGTTGGCCCTTTCTACATTCCTACACCTAAACCTGGCTACCAACCTCCTCCCCTCCGTCAACAGGTACTTTGGTAGCCCCACTACTACAATTTCATCATATTTTGGATTGTACCTGCTTTCCCCTAATGCCGTGCTTCTCTCTTGCATCCCTACATCCCTCTTCCTACTCTCCAATTGTTTCCACATCTCAATCCTCTCTTTTCTTTTCCTGTTCACTTCTTCCGTTGAATACCCCACGCTTCTGTAGTATTCCTCCCTTTCTCTCTGCCCATAACGACCCTAACTTGTCTCAATCTATCTGTAGCACTCCCCCAAGATTCCCCTATCCTTAAAACGCACCGCTCGCTTACGCGCCTCCACCTTCACCTTATCTACATTCATTTCTTCCCTGACTATATATGCCAGAGTCTTCCTAGCCAACCCCAACACCCACCTCCAGTACCTGGTCTGCACATCCTCTAAGAGCCCTTGCTCCTTCCATCCTCATATCTCCACCCCATACATCATTACGCATTTTATCAAGCTCTCAAACATTAATTTCCTTTTTCCCACATCTTTCTCAAAAATCCTCTCACCCCATCCCCAAATCCTTCCGGCTAAAATACCTTCTCAACGACCGCATCATGGCCCTCATCTCATCCGCCTCCCTCGGGATCACTACCAGGTCGTCGGCATACCCCAGTGCGTACACCTTCCAATGTACAAAGCAAAGAGGATGAGACTCAGCGGACATCTCTGCCTCAATCCCCTTGTCGTCCAAAACCGCTCGCTTAAATCTTCTCGTATCTTTATCCTGTCTATCGTCTCCGCGTATATCTCTCTCACACTGTCAATCATTCTTCCCGATATCCTTCTTCTTTTCATCTTCTCCTATAATTTCTCTCTATTTACTCTATCAAACGCCGCTTTTAAATCTATAAATAGAAGATAAAGCTTCCCTCCCTTTTGATTCAGTTCTCTATTGACCAGGTATTTCATTATATAAACGTTGTCTATCGCTCCCCTTACCTATCTAAATAATGCCTGACTATCTGGCAGAGACTTATTATCGCCGTCCTCCACCCTTTCGGAAACCCTTCTCCCTTCCATACCATGCTCAACGCCACCACAACCTCTCCATCACCTCCACCTAAGCCACGTTTTGGACCCCATCTTCTCCGAATGCCTTTCCCCTCTTCAATCTCCCCAATACTGTTTCCACCTCCTCCTTTGTTATTTCATCTTCCCCTTGTTAACTCCTCTACCCACCTTTGCTTATTCTTCCAGTAAGCCCATAAAGTACTCCCTCCACTTCGTCATGGAGCTCACTGGAATTGGTTGGCTCACTGGTAACTTCCTCTCTTAATAGTATAGTAATGCCGGTTCTGGGTCAGGGGCGGCTCCTGGTGATGTCACACTCCAATGTTATAAGTATAGGGAAAGTGACCAACTTAAATCTGGGGGGCTAAAAAGTTACTAGAGTTAGGTTGGTATTGCAAAAGTAACTAAATCTGGTGACTTTTTAAAAAAGTAACTAGAAAAATTCCGTTTCTTATCTTATTTATGTATTTCCAGACATCCCCCTCCTGTCTCACCAACCTAATCTCATCCATCTTCCTCTCCCTCAGCTCCTTCTTCTTCCCCCTACATGTTTCTTTATATCCCTTTTATGGTTCCCTATATTGATAAACCGCCCCTCTTCGCCAGTGTCTCAATTTTCTTCTCATCAATAATATCATGGTAATAATTTGACTTCCAATGCCTGTTCTGCGAGATTCTTGACCCTCCTTAATCGATACATGATGCCTTCGCAAAAACCAATTTACCTTTGCCAAACTCGCTAAATTGGCATCTTATAAAATTGTAAAAATTTCTATTCCTTCTTGATTTCGTTGAATATATTAATTGGTTTGACAAAGCAACAAGTTTCTCGTTAGCCCAAAACTTACCTTAAAAAAAAGTTTTTAAAAATAAGAATGAAATTGTAAGAATTAAAATTTGGGTTAAAAAAGTTTAGTTGGAAAAAAAACATTGAGGTGAATATGAAAAGGATAGGGATTGAACAGTTACAACAATGCACTATGCCTGGCGGTAAATTTCGTTTCGTGGTTTTCATCCCCAGAGAGAAAGAAGCTGTGACTGTTCTTTTTTACCGCTCGTAAAGTTCACTCGAAGTGACACCAGACACCGTTTTATATGAAATTCGCAGTCTCTCCTAAATCTCCCACCGCCTCTCGTTCTCGACGTCCAAAACCAACCCCTACTATCATCGCACAGTGCAACAAACTTTGTGTAAATGGAAAATCGATATAACAAACTAACAATCCCCCCTCATCTCCGCGCTAAAATGTTGGTTCATGGGATGGTACACATAGAATTTCAAAACCACCACAACCAAAACGAACCGGAAGATCCATACGAATTAAACGGATCCCGGAAAGATAAATCATGGAAATGTAAAGGGTGGGTAAGGCACCGAGTTAGAGTCCGGGTCGGGGTTTTTGCCATAAATGGACGAGAGGAGGTCCCGGAAGTACACGCTATGTGGGGCATCGGTAAATACGGGGCTAAACGGGGTTTCGAGGATGCGGTGATTACGGTTCAACGTGCTCCGATTTAACACAAGACTTTTTCAATTAGTGGTGGAAATAATTTGACATCGATCTTTTACTAAGCTTTAAAGCTTAAGACAGCTTAAGTTGTAATTTTTTTTAGTGGGAATTCTTTTTTCGGTAGATGATCGTTTCCACGTGCTCGTTCTCGTTAATTTATGGGTCGAATGTCAATCGTTGACTCACGCTAATGGTTTTCGTACGTGCGGGAATGTTTCGAGTCGTTTCCGGCCTACAGACCTAATATAACAAACCGTCTGTACCGTTACAAGTTAGAATTACAACCGAAATATATGCAGGTTAAATAATTCGTAATGATAAAAATTTATTTTGTTGCAGTCACGTGACAAAAACGGCTGGTTGGCTTCCACCGGTTGAAGCATGGAAAAACGGCGAAGACTTATTACCTTACGGTTGGGAAAGGGCGGTAGATGACTCGGGAAGACCCTACTATATCAAGTAAGACTTTACACAATTTTCAACTTTATTTTCCTCCCTCCTTTTAACCTTCTCACAGTTTCACGATCGCTCCATTCTCCTCTCTTTAGATCCAAGAACCTTATTTATACCCGCAAATTGCAACTTTCCGAGATAGTTCCAATTTGTTCGGCCGTCTTCCCAAGTGCACAATACCTTCCACTTTTCTAGCACAACCGAAAAGAAAGCGAGTGATAGATAGAGAGAGGAAGACGTCTCTAAAGTGTCCCTTTTCGGTGGAACCGATTCCCGTTGGGTTTTAGTTCCCGTGTAATATTAATGGCTCCCCGAGCTTTTGTACCTAATAAAAAGGTGCTCAATAAAATAGAAACCCTTCATCTCGTTTTAAAATACGATGGAAACTTTGTTAACTTTAATTGTTATTTTGAAGCTAAAAAATGATTAAATTAAATCTGATTTTGCAGTCATGTAAACAAAACGACCACATATGAAACGCCGGCTGTTCGTAATTTGGAACCAACTGTGGAACCTGAACCGAGATGTGTTGTTTTGGAACGTTCCCCTGCTTTGGGATTCGGTTTCGTTGCTGGTTCAGAAAAACCTGTGATAGTAAGGTTCGTTACTGAAGGAGGACCAAGTGTAGATAAGGTAAGTTAAGTGAAAAAAAAATTGTTGGTAGTGTTGAAATAATGCGTGATCTTTTTATAAACTCGTCGTATTTTTAATAATTTCAACAAAAAAAAAACGTTATACATTATTATCATTACAAGTATGCAACCAATATCACAGTATTGGTATTGCAATACGCGATTTGCGTATTGGGTTGCATACTTGCAATGATGACGTCGGGTACGATAATTAATTAACACAGTGTAGTTAATATATAACCTACTTGTGTAGTTAATATACGTTTTTGTACTGTTTTTTTACAAACTCTGTCTGTCCCATTCTCCAATCTTTTAGCTTAATTTACATATATTTCTGAAAAAATCTTACCATGCAAGAAAGCAGTTTTTACGTCCATTTGTTCTCCCAGCAGCAATATGATAACAATATTTTTAAAGTTTGCATTTTAGCTACTGTTACAATTTCCAAGTTTTATTTTTCTTTAAACATTCCATTTCCTTATTCATAGCTAGTTTCCACTGTTCTGCCTGATTACTATTTATCGCCTCCTCAAAATTATTTGGATTTTCAACATTGCAAAAGTTCACATAAACATAACTATCATCATGTTTAGCCAGCATTTTCTTTTCTCTTTGATCTTGTCAATTCTTGAGGCGTTCTTTGTTTAATGTCATGTCAATTTTAGTATTACTATTTTCACTATTAAGCTCCTTATTTTTAATCATACTTGTCATTTTATATAATCTACCCTCTTTCCTAGCAATTGCAATTAATTGATTATGTTTGTTATAAATTTTTGAAATGTTTACATTTGATATATTTTTGTAAAGCCAGATAGCGGATATTCGGCATCTCCTTCGGCCGGATATCCGGTTATCCGGCATATCTATCCGGCCATTATGGTTATAATTTCTGATATATAATTGCTGATAAGATATGTCAACTTATGTATCCAAGATACAAAATGAACTTTCTTTATGCTAATTTAAGTAATGAAGCAACTCTAAAAAGAGTATACTTTAATTAATAATTGGCTATATTTCCACAAGGATCCTTGAAGAAATTAATTTTATAGCGAATTTTGAAAGTTATCGATGAAAATTGCAACATCGAAAATTTTATCAAAACTACAAATATTGTTTTCTCAAAAACTAACAGTTATTTTTCAAAACGGGTTGGTTCATTCGAAAGAGGACACTTTTATTAACACTTTGGGAAATTTTCATACTCATATTTCAAGGATTGAATTTTATACGAATTTTTAAAACTTAATCGGCGAAAATTGCAATATTCGAAAAAATTGTCGATTATTTCAAAAATTTATTTCTCAAGAACTAAAAGTGATTTTTCAAAATGGCTTTTTGTATTAAAAAGAGAATACTTTAATTAATAATTGGTGATATTTCCACAAGGATCCTTCAATAAATTAATTTCATAGCGAATTTTGAAAATTATCGATGAAACTTGCAACATCGAAAATTTTATCAAAACTTCAAATATTGTTGTCTCAAAAACTAAAAGCTATTTTTCAAAACGGGTAGGTTCATTGGAAAGAGGACACTTTTGGTAACACTTTGGGAAATTTTTATACCCATATTCCAAGAACTGGATTTTATACGAATTTTTAAAACTTAATCGGCGAAAATTGCATAATTCGAAAAAATTGTCGATCATTTCAAAAATGTATTTCTCAAGAACTGAAAGTGATTTTTCAAAATGGCTTAGAGCATTAAAAAGAGAATACTTTAATTAATAATTGGTGATATTTCCACAAAGATCCTTCAAGAAATTAATTTTATAGAGCATTTTGCAAGTTATCGATGAAAATTGCAACATCGAAAATTTGATCAAAACTTAAAATATTGTTTTCTCAAAAACTAAAAGTTATTTTTCAAAACTAGTTGGTTCAATTGAAAGAAAACAGTTTTATTAACACCTTAGGAAATTTTCATGCTCATATTCCAAGAACTGAATTATATACGAATTTTTAAAACGTAATCGGCGAAAATTGCAAAATTCGAAAATATTGTCGATCATTTCAAAAATTTATTTCTCTAGAACTAAAAGTGATTTTTCAAAATGGCTTTTTGCATTAAAAAGAGAATATTTTAATTAATAATTGGTGATATTTCCACAAGGATCCTTCAAGAAATTAATTTTAAAGCGAATTTTGAAAATTTTCGATGAAAATTGCAACATCGAAAATTTTATCAAAACTTCAAATATTGTTTTCTAAAAAACTAAAAGTTATTTTTCAAAAAGGGTTGGTTCAGTGGAAAGAGAACACTTTTGTTAACACTTTGGAAAATTTTCATACTCATATTCCAAGAAATGGATTTTATACTAATTTTTAAGTCTTAATCGGTGGAAATTGCATAATTCGAAAAAATTTTCGATTATTTCAAACAGATATTTCTCAAAAACTAAAAGTGATTTTTCAAAACACCTTTTTGCATTAAAAAGAGGATACTTTAATTAATAATTGGTGATATTTCCACAAGGATCTTTCAAGAAATTAATTTTCTAGGGAATTTTGCAACATCGAAAATTTTATGAAAACTTCAAATATTGTTTTCTCAAAAACTAAAAGCTATTTTTCAAAACAGGATGGTTCATTGGAAACAGGACACTTTTATTAACACTTTGGGAAATTTTCATACTCATATTCCAAGAAATGAATTTTATATGAATTATTAAAGTTTAATAGGTGGAAATTACAAAGATCGATTGTTTCAAAAATTTATTTCTCAAGAACTAAAAGTGATTTTTCAAAACGGCTTGTTGCATTAAAAAGAAGATACTTTAATTAATAATCGAAACTGATAACAGCGACAGTTCTGTTAGTAATGAATGTGATGACGAATTGCAAGCTATGAACTTGATTATTATCTGCAGTGTGCAACACCTAAAAGAGATACTAATTCCTGTGAATGGTGCATATGTTAGCATACGCGGATGACATCGTGGTCATGGCGAGAGAAGCGGCGGAGATGTAGGATATGATAAAGACATTGGAGACATTTGAAAGGAGTCTTTGGAAGGAATGTGGCAGCGAGGAAGATTATGTTTGAAGGTCTGGTTAGCAGTGTGATGATGTATGGGGCAGAGGTATGGGGATGGAGAGAGCAGGCAATGCTGGAGGACGTGCAAGCTACATATTGGAGATGGGTGCTTGGGGTGGTGAGAGAAACACCGGGGTATATAGTGAGGGAAGAGGTAAAGGTGGATAAGGTCAGAGTGGAGGCGGGCAGGAGGGCAGTGAAATACGAAGAAAGAATAGAAGGGAGGCCAAACTGCGGGATCTTGGGGGAGTGTTGGAGGGAAATTAGAGAGGGAAAGATCAGATATGGGAAAGGAGACAGAGACAACTATTATAGACGAGCGGGCTACTCGGTAACTGACATAAATAGTAGACGAAGGGTGGGGAGGGAGATGTGGAGGGAGTTGAGAGATAGGGACCGAGATGTGCAGAGACAGGAAAGAAGGACACAAATAAAAGAGGGAAGGTATAACGAAAGGTACAGGGACATAATTACGGAGGGGCTGCCTAGATACTTGTTATTGGAAGGAGATGAGGAAGGGAAGAAGTTGGTGGCTAGGTTACGTTGTGGAAACGAGGAGAGAGCTGACAGATACTGGATGGCCGATGAGGAGAGGTGTTGTAGGCTATGCAGGGAGGAATGGGAAACGTTGGAACATATGTTGAATGGGTGCAGTGAGTTGAGGGAAGAGGAGTTGGACCGAGGGCAGATCTTAGGAGAGGGGGGAGAGGGGAAACGAAGGATGAGAATGGTTGTGGGGGTGAGGAGACAAAGGGATGGATGAGGGGATGATTGGGCCGAGGAGCCGAGGGTGTGGAAATGGAGGAAGAGGGTAGAGGGTGAAAATAATATGTTAATAATATAGATTAGAATGTATTAAAGGGAAAATTGTTAATATTAAAAAACAATAAAATGCTTATTATAGTCCTGTGAATGGTGGTGTACTAAGTAATAGGTTTTTAATATCCGGCCAAAGCCAGATATTCGTTCCACCACTAGTTTGGACTTGCTTATAAAAACTGTACATTCCATAACCTCTTCCGCCGTGACAATGCTTATCTCTTAAACTATGTTGTTCATCTCGACCACGCTATCCACCTCTATTATTACCTCTTCGTTGGCTGAAATATCCTCAGTTGTTCTATTGCTGCTGCATTCTACCTCGTTTCCATAAACCTTTGCCTTCACCAACCTAACGACAATCTTTCCTGAAATGGCCTGGTTTATAACCCAGGCCATTTCCCTGGGTTATATCCCACATTTATAACACACTTCCTTATTCTGATTCTTTGTAAAAAAGGCATTTGACTTTTGGTCACAATTTCGGTTTATCACATGTATTGTCTGAAGACGCACAGCTAAACCCGATACTTTCTAGTTCTAGTTTTACACTAGTACTATCACTAGAACTAACACAAGACCTAGAACTAGAATCATTCGGGTTTAGCCGTCTTGAGAAACGTGCGGCTAAACCCGAATGTTTCTAGTTCTAGGTCTAGTGTTAGTTCTAGTTTTAATTATTATTTAGTGTTAGATTGTGGTATATTTTTATTGAACGAAAAGTAGAACTAACGCTAGATCTAGAACCAGAAACATTCTGGTTTAGCCGTGTTAAATGTATATAATCTAACAGGTAGTTTTGAAATAATGAATCAAAACGAAATAATATTTATTTTCATAAAGAAATATCAAAGAATTGTTAAACGAGCCGCGAAATTGTCCCTAGGGAACGAAAACCCCTTCAACATTGACTATATTCAACTTTACGTTCCAGTTTAATCCTGAAAACAGGTCTTTCGTTTCGGTTGAGTTACTTTAGTAAATATTTATTGGATGGAATCGCCCCGAGTACACCAACTACACAGAAATGTTCTTTAATTCTACTCATTTATTTCCCCCTTAAAAAACTTTTCCATAAAACTTCTAAGAACCCTTTTAAAATTTTACAAATTTATTTTTAACAAATTCTTTTTAATGATTCTAGTTACTTCCTGGTGATCAAATTTGGGAGGTAAACGGTGAAGATGTAAAAAAGGCTCCTCGAGAACATGTTATCCAACTAGTTCGAGCTTGTTCATCGACGGTAAAATTAGTAGTATGCCAACCGCCTGAACAACACGGTGCTAGAAAATCTACTTTACTCTCAGCAAGCAAACGAGCCCGTTTAAAATCGAAACCGTCACGAGTTCGTTTCGCGGAAAGCGTTTGCGTTAATGGGGCCCCTTTGTTTCCGGTAATCTTCCCAATTATTTCATTCAAATTAATTTTTTTCAATTACCACTTTAATTCTAATTTAATTTATATTTCAGCCATCCGCGTTTTCATTGGGAGACCTTTGTGTTCCGCCCATGGCGAACGTTTTAAAAGTATTCCTCGAAAATGGTCAAACCAAATCGTTCAAATACGACGCTTGGACAACTGTACATGATGTTGTAACTTCCCTCCAAACGAAATTATGTTTAACCGCCACAGAACACTTTAGTCTGGTTGTTGAACATATTAAATCGTTAAAAAGAAATAAATTAACTTTACTTGATCCAAGTGATTCTTTAGCGAGGGTAATTCATTTATGATTGATTAAATGATTGTTTTAAATAATTTAAATTGTTTTTTAGATAGCGTCTAGACCGGGAGCACACAAATTACGATGTTTATACCGAATAGCTTTCGTTCCAACATCCGCTGCTGATTTAGCGCAACAAGACTTGGCGGCGCTCGATTATTTATTCACGCAATGTTGTAATGATGTCATCCAGGAACGTTTCGCGCCCGAACTTCACTATGATACCGCTTTACGTTTAGCCGCGTTGCATATTTATCAACATGCATTAGCTAATAATATGGCAGCGTCTAAACTCAACGTTAAAATAGTCGAGTAACATTTTTAATAATAATTAAAAAAAGAATTTTTTGTTAATCGATTATTTTTAGAAGAGAATTCGGGTTGGAGAGATTCGTACCGGCTTCGTTACTTGAAAAGATGAAACGAAAAGAAGTGAAAAAAGTCGTTGGACACTTTTTAAAGTTACATTCCAATATGGCGGGTTCCGGGAAACATTTAACGCCGTTACAAGCGAAATTACATTATTTGGATATTGTTAGTCAACTTCCCAGTTATGGGGCCAAATGTTTTTCGGCCGGACCTAAAGCTGATACGATGGAAAGGGTGATTTTAGTCAGTCCAAAATTTGGGATTAGTCAAATTACTGGAACGAGAAATTCAGTGGTAAGTAGTAATAATAATCTTTATTACCCTAACAGACATAAGTCCCATAACAAAGGTAATATTATAATAATTACAAAAATTATTTCAAGAAGGTGACAATACATGAACTAATTTAATAAGTGTTATATAAACAAAATTAATACAATCTATTAAAAATCATGAATCTGAACTATCTATATCTGGGCCTAAAAACAACAAAAAAAAAGAAAGGTTACTTTAAACCTTTCGCTCGATCTTGGTAAGACATTTATATAAAAAGTTGATTTTGATTGATTAAACGTCAAAATTGTTGATTTTCGAAAATTAACTCAATCATAACTCAAAAACTAAAAGCGATGGAGAAATACTCTTTATACATAAAATCTTAGTAATGGACCATAAAGAGTAGATCCATAAAAAAATTGAACCCAATTATTACCATTTTTTATTTATAAGCTCTAAATCGATTAAACATCAAAATTGTTGATTTTCGAAAATTAACTCAATCATAACTCAAAAACTAAAAGCGATGGAGAAAAACTTTTTATACATAAAACCTTAGTAATAGACTATAAAGACTAGATCCATAACAAGATTGAACCCAATTATTACCATTTTTTATTTATAAGCTCTAAATTGATTAAACATGAAAATTGTTGATTTTCGGAAGTTAACTCAATCATAACTCATAAAATAAAAGCGATGGAGAAAAACTTTTTATACATAAAACCTTAGTAATGGGCGATAAAGACTAGATCCATAACAAGATTGAACCCAATTATTACCATTTTTTATTTATAAGCTCTAAATCGATTGAACATCAAAATTGTTGATTTTCGAAAATTAACTCAATCATAACTAAAAAACTAAAAGCGATGGAGAAAAACTTTTTATACATAAAACCTTAGTAATGGGCCATAAAGACTAGATCCATAACAAGATTGAACCCAATTATTACCATTTTTATTTATAAGCTCTAAATCTATTAAACATCAAAATTGTTGATTTTCGAAAATTAACTCAATCATAACTCAAAAACTAAAAGCGATGGGGAAATACATTTTATGCATAAAACCTTAGTAATGGGCGATAAAGACTAGATCCATAACAAGATTGAACCCAATTATTACCATTTTTTATTTATAAGCTCTAAATCGATTAAACATCAAAATTGTTGATTTTCGAAAATTAACTCAGTCATAACTCATAAAATAAAAGCGATGGGGAAATATTTTTTATACATAAAACCTTGGTAATGGACCATAAAGACTAGATCCATAAAAAGATTGAACCCAATTATTACCATTTTTTATTTATAAGCTCTAAATCGATTAAACATCAAAATTGTTGATTTTCGAAAATTAACTCAATTATAACTCAAAAACTAAAAGCGATGGGGAAATAGTTTTTATACATAAAACCTTAGTAATGGGCCATAAAGACTAGATCCATAACAAGATTGAACCCAATTATTACCATTTTTTATTCATAAGCTCTAAATCGATTATACATCAAAATTGTTGATTTTCGAAAATTAACTCAATCATAACTCAAAAACTAAAAGCGATGGGGAAATACTTTTTATACATAGAACCTTGGTAATGGACTATAAAGACTAGATCCATAAAAAGATTGAACCCAATTATTACCATTTTTTATTTATAAGCTCTAAATCGATTGAACATCAAAATTGTTGATTTTCGAAAATCAACTCAATCATAACTCATAACATAAAAGCGATGGGGAAATATTTTTTTACATAAAACCTTGGTAATGCACCATAAAGACTAGATCCATAAAAAGATTGAACCCAATTATTACCATTTTTTATTTATAAGCTCTAAATCGATTAAACATCAAAATTGTTGATTTTCGAAAATTAACTCAATCATAACTCATAAAATAAAAGCGATGGGGAAATACTTTTTATGCATAAAACCTTAGTAATGGGCGATAAAGACTAGATCCATAACAAGATTGAACCCAATTATTACCATTTTTTATTTATAAGCTCTAAATCTATTAAACATCAAAATTGTTGATTTTCGAAAATTAACTCAATCATAACTCAAAAACTAAAAGCGATGGGGAAATACTTTTTATGCATAAAACCTTAGTAACGGGCGATAAAGACTAGATCCATAACAAGATTGAACCCAATTATTACCATTTTTTATTTATAAGCTCTAAATCGATTAAACATCAAAATTGTTGATTTTCGAAAATTAACTCAATCATAACTCAAAAACTAAAAGCGATGGGGAAATACTTTTTATGCATAAAACCTTAGTAACGGGCGATAAAGACTAGATCCATAACAAGATTGAACCCAATTATTACCATTTTTTATTTATAAGCTCTAAATCGATTAAACATCAAAATTGTTGATTTTCGAAAATTAACTCAATCATAACTCATAAAATAAAAACGATGGGAAAATATTTTTTACACATAAAACCTTGGTAATGGACCATAAAGACTAGATCCATAAAAAGATTGAACCCAATTATTACCATTTTTTATTTATAAGCTCTAAATCGATTAAACATCAAAATTGTTGATTTTTGAAAATTAACTCAATCATAACTCATAAAATAAAACCGATGGGAAAATATTTTTTATACATAAAACCCTGGTAATGGACCATAAAGACTAGATCCATAAAAAGATTGAACCCAATTATTACCATTTTTTATTTATAAGCTCTAAATGGATTAAACATCAAAATTGTTGATTTTCGAAAATTAACTCAATCATAACTCAAAAACTAAAAGCGATGGGGAAATACTTTTTATACATAAAACCTTAGTAATGGGCGATAAAGACTAGATCCATAACAAGATTGAACCCAATTATTACCATTTTTTATTTATAAGCTCTAAATCGATTAAACATCAAAATTGTTGATTTTTGAAAATTAACTCAATCATAACTCATAAAATAAAAGCGATGGGAAAATATTTTTTATACATAAAACCTTGGTAATGGACCATAAAGACTAGATCCATAGAAAGATTGAACCCAATTATTACCATTTTTTATTTATAAGCTCTAAATCGATTAAACATCAAAATTGTTGATTTTCGAAAATTAACTCAATCATAACTCATAAAATAAAAGCGATGGGGAAATATTATTTATACATAAAACCTTGGTAATGGACCATAAAGACTAGATCCATAAAAAGATTGAACCCAATTATTACCATTTTTTATTTATAAGCTCTAAATCGATTAAACATCAAAATTGTTGATTTTCGAAAATTAACTCAATCATAACTCAAAAACTAAAAGCGATGGGGAAATATTTTTTATACATAAAACCTTAGTAATGGGCGATAAAGACTAGATCCATAACAAGATTGAACCCAATTATTATCATTTTTTATTTATAAGCTCTAAATCGATTAAACATCAAAATTGTTGATTTTCGAAAATTAACTCAATCATAACTCATAAAATAAAAGCGATGGGGAAATATTTTTTATACATAAAACCTTGGTAATGGACCATAAAGACTAGATCCATAAAAAGATTGAACCCAATTATTACAATTTTTTATTCATAAGCTCTAAATCTATTAAACATCAAAATTGTTGATTTTCGAAAATTAACTCAATCATAAATCAAAAACTAAAAGCGATGGAGAAAGACTTTTTATACATAAAACCTTAGTAATGGGCTATAAAGACTAGATCCATAACAAGATTGAACCCAATTATTACCATTTTTTATTTATAAGCTCTAAATCTATTAAACATCAAAATTGTTGATTTTCGAAAATTAACTCAATCATAACTCATAAAATAAAAGCGATGGGGAAATATTTTTTATACATAAAACCTTGATAATGGACCATAAAGACTAGGTCCATAAAAAGATTGAACCCAATTATTACCATTTTTTATTTATAAGCTCTAAATCGATTAAACATCAAAATTGTTGATTTTCGAAAATTAACTCAATTATAACTCAAAAACTAAAAGCGATGGGGAAATAGTTTTTATACATAAAACCTTAGTAATGGGCGATAAAGACTAGATCCATAACAAGATTGAACCCAATTATTACCATTTTTTATTTATAAGCTCTAAATCGATTAAACATCAAAATTGTTGATTTTCGAAAATTAACTCAATCATAACTCAAAAACTAAAAGCGATGGGGAAATACTTTTTATGCATAAAACCTTAGTAATGGGCGATAAAGACTAGATCCATAAAAAGATTGAACCCAATTATTACCATTTTTTATTTACAAGCTCTAAATCTATTAAACATCAAAATTGTTGATTTTCGAAAATTAACTCAATCATAACTCATAAAATAAAAGCAATGGGGAAATATTTTTTATACATAAAACCTTGGTAATGGACCATAAAGACTAGATCCATAAAAAGATTGAACCCAATTATTACAATTTTTTATTTATAAGCTCTAAATCTATTAAACATCAAAATTGTTGATTTACGAAAATTAACTCAATCATAACTCAAAAACTAAAAGCGATGGGGAAATACTTTTTATACATAAAACCTTAGTAATGGGCGATAAAGACTAGATCCATAACAAGATTGAACCCAATTATTACCATTTTTTATTTATAAGCTCTAAATCGATTAAACATCAAAATTGTTGATTTTCGAAAATTAACTCAATCATAACTCATAAAATAAAAGCGATGGGGAAATACTTTTTATGCATATAACCTTAGTAATGGGCGATAAAGACTAGATCCATAAAAAGATTGAACCCAATTATTACCATTTTTTATTTATAAGTTCTAAATCTATTAAGCATCAAAATTGTTGATTTTCGAAAATTAACTCAATCATAACTCATAAAATAAAAACGATGGGGAAATATTTTTTATACATAAAACCTTGGAATGGACCATAAAGACTAGATCCATAAAAAGATTGAACCCAATTATTACAATTTTTTATTTATAAGCTCTAAATCGATTAAACATCAAAATTGTTGATTTTCGAAAATTAACTCAATCATAACTCATAAAATAAAAGCGATGGGGAAAAACTTTTTATACATAAAACCTTAGTAATGGGCTATAAAGACTAGAACCATAACAAGATTGAACCCAATTATTACCATTTTTTATTTATAAGCTCTAAATTGATTAAACATGAAAATTGTTGATTTTCGGAAATTAACTCAATCATAACTCATAAAATAAAAGCGATGGAGAAAAACTTTTTATACATAAAACCTTAGTAATGGACCATAAAGACTAGATCCATAACAAGATTGAACCCAATTATTACCATTTTTTATTTATAAGCTCTAAATCGATTGAACATCAAAATTGTTGATTTTCGAAAATTAACTCAATCATAACTCATAAAATAAAAGCGATGGGGAAATACTTTTTATACATAAAACCTTAGTAATGGACCATAAAGACTAGATCTATAAAAAGATTGAACCCAATTATAACCGTTCTTTAGTTAATAGCTTTAAATCGACTAAACATCAACATTGTTGATTTTCGAAAATTAACTCAATCATAACTCATAAAATAAAAGCGATGGGGAAATAGTTTTTATACATAAAACCTTAGTAATGGGCCATAAAGACTAGATCCATAACAAGATTGAACCCAATTATTACCATTTTTTATTTATAAGCTCTAAATCGATTAAACATCAAAATTGTTGATTTTCGAAAATTAACTCAATCATAACTCAAAAACTAAAAGCGACGGAGAAAAACATTTTATACATAAAACCTTAGTAATGGGCCATAAAGACTACATCCATAACAAGATTGAACCCAATTATTACCATTTTTTATTTATAAGCTCTAAATCGATTAAACATCAATATTGTTGATTTTCGAAAATTAACTCAATCATAACTCATAAACTAAAAGCGATGGGGAAATACTTTTTATGCATAAAACCTTAGTAATGGGCCATAAAGACTAGACCCATAACAAGCTTGAACCCAATTATTACTATTTTTTAGTTATAAGCTCTAAATCGATTAAACATCAAAATTGTTGATTTTCGAAAATTAATTCAATCATAACTCAAAAACTAAAAGCGACGGAGAAAAACATTTTATACATAAAACCTTAGTAATGGGCCATAAAGACTACATCCATAACAAGATTGAACCCAATTATTACCATTTTTTATTTATAAGCTCTAAATCGATTAAACATCAAAATTGTTGATTTTCGAAAATTAACTCAATCACAACTCATAAACTAAAAGCTATGGGGAAATACTTTTTATGCATAAAACCTTAGTAATGGGCGATAAAGACTAGATCCATAACAAGATTGAACCCAATTATTACCATTTTTTATTTATAAGCTCTAAATCGATTAAACATCAAAATTGTTGATTTTCGAAAATTAACTCAATCATAACTCAAAAACTAAAAGCGATGGAGAAAAACTTTTTATACATAAAACGTTAGTAATGGGCCATAAAGACTAGATCCATTACAAGATTGAACCCAATTATTACCATTTTTTATTTATAAACTCTAAATCGATTAAACGTCAAAATTGTTGATTTTCGAAAATTAACTCAATCATAACTCATAATATAAAAGCGATGGGGAAATATTTTTTATATATAAAACCTTGGTAATGGGCGATAAAGACTAGATCCATAACAAGATTGAACCCAATTATTACTAAAAACTATTAGACTAGAACTAGAACAAAATAACTATGCTATATAAGAAGGGAGATAGTATAGATTCCTGTGGATATCCGATTTTAACCTGCTGTACTCTGTTTGATAAGTAGTCGATCATTAATTCTATTGACTCAGAAGCTTTAGAGCAATCAAGTAAACACAGCGCGGTTACTTTACGGCCATCAGATGCCCTCAGGATATCATCTACGATGTTCAGCCATGCAACCAGATTGCACCTCAGGCAACAATTCGTTTTTATAAATATATTCCTTTAATTGTTCACACATAACATTTTCCAACACCGGTAAAATGCTAATCGGTCTTAAATCTGCAAAAGTATTCGAATTTTTATTTTTGAGAAGCGGTATTATCCTTACCTTTTTCCATATGGAAGGGAATTTGCAGTTCAATACGCAACAATTGACAATATCCTTTATGTGAGGAATCACGTAAGGACAACAACAGTTAATCATTTTGACATCCTTTTTTAAAAAAATCACCAGGTTCAATACTAACCGATTTTTTTTTCTCCCAAGTTTAGGTTGGCACCGCTCCCTATACTTATAAGTTTAGCGCGTGACGTCACGAATTTCAAATTTAACACGCTGTGACTTCACTTCGGCTTCAAAACCGGCGATAATACTCTACTTCAGTCCATCTAGTCTAGTAGCATTGTTTTTTATGGAATTGACAATCCTTTCTATATCCTGACTTCTTACCAATTCAAATTTAATTCAATGCTCACATTCGCCAAGTAATCATTACTTTGATTAGTATCAGCAAGATGTTCAGGAATTCTACTGGTGGAATGAGTTAGAATACCACATTTACGCAATCCTACCCAAGCATTTGATTATGATATCATACTATAATTGAAGTACACTTTTCTTTCTCGAGTTATGACTCTTTTCACTTAATTCCTCACATCCTTGTAATACTGCCAAGTCTCAGGTAAACAAAAAATGTCATAATTGTTCGTCAGAACATCATCCCTAAGCTGCAAAAAAACCGGGCAAATAATGTCTCGATTTTTTTTAAATATGAAAATAATAATTTTTTTTTAATTACAGCCCACACCAATAGCTAATATAGAAGATATGAAATGTTGCGAAGTTCGTTCAGAGGATGAAGTATTCCGTTCGGTTCTAATCCGATTAAAAAACGACCAAACAATACAAATCTCTTTAGAAGAAAGAGACGCAAACGAGTTAGTTTTAGTTTTAAAAGGTTATTATCGGTTATTAACCGGCGAGCAATTAAACGTTGAAAAAGAACAAACACCACCAATCGAAGATTTAGCCCCACCGTATTTGGCCCAGCACAAAATTATACCGGAAAAGTGGAGTTACATCAATCAAAATCAAATGAGAACGATGTGTTTTGCGTCATCGCCGCATTATCAAACGATTAATAAGAAAACTAATGGGCTTTATAACACGATGGGACGTAGTAATAAACATTTAAGTAACATTGGATTGAGTTTAGATAATAATATGAATAGTAATATTTCCAATCGGAATCATTGTGGTAATAAAGAATCTTGTAAAAGTTCTTTAAGCGGAAATAGTTACGATTTACACAGCGTCGTTTCGATGGAAATTTTAGAAAGCGGGGTTTTACACGAAGCCAAAAACGAAGAGATTATTAAGAGGGTGCAAGAAATGCAACAATTAGTTGAAAACTCCGAAAAATATTTAACTGAGCAAGAACAATTGGAACGATTAAATTTTTCAGCTGAATGGCAAGAAAGTAGTGTTGATATCGAAAGCGATACGGATAGCATTTTTGATGAGAGTACATTAAAACATAGCGATTCTTTGTTATTATTAACAAAAGGGTGCACCGAAAATAACAAAATCTTCACAAACGCAGCAATTGAGATGTTAAGATCGGAATTAAACGCGTCAGAAAGTGATAACGACTCGCTTTACACTCCAAATAATTCACCAAAACATAAAAATCTTCCAATGATTAATAATAATTCAAAAAAAATTTCGAGGATTAGTTTCGGGTTGCATAGCCCAGATAATCCAATTGGTGATTCTCAAGACTTAAAAACATATTTACTCCAATTAAAAGAAAAAACGACAAGTGATGAACAAGATATCGAAGATAACATATCAGATTTGTACGTTTTCGATCCTGACATAATCGATTTAACGTTTTTACCGCCCCCAGCGACTCCAGATGAATTAGATTCAATCGACATCCAAGATACAACAACAATCAACATCCCACCCAGCTCTTTCGCGGATTCCGTCGAAAAACTCAATAAATTAGGGGTATTGCATGAAAATCTCGATCTAGAAGAATTTTTAGCAAGCGTAACCGTTCCACCTCCAACCCAAAAAGTCACCCCAGCTGTTGAATTAACCCCCGAAGAAATTATGAGTTACATCATCCCGCCACCCCCATTATCAAAAAACAGTATCGAAAATTTAACCTTATCAAGTAATTACGACACCCCACCACGTCGAAGAAACAGTATTTCGTCATCAAATGAAAATGTTATCGAATACGCAACTGTTGATAGAAAAGGCGCGTTTTCTTGTTGCTCAAAAACGAAAGAAAAAAATATCGAAAATAAAGATATTCAACCGCCACCGAGACGATCATCGAACGAAACTCCACCTGCTCGGCCGCCAAAAAATATAAACTCCCAAGAACGTCAAAGAAGTCATTCGCTAACTTCTCATCTTCCGAAAGAAATTAGTTTCAGTAACGCTCCGTTTAGCGAAACAACTTTCGGCGAAGACTCCCCGCCGAAATTACCTCCGAAAGGTGAAATAAATTCTCAAGCGCCGCCGCATTTATTTTTGCCGCCGAAGAAACCGCCGCTTCCCCCGGTTCCACCTTTGGAAACTATCAGAAGTCGGAAAGGAGCTGCTCCACCACCTAAAACTGAAGGTAGGACAGCTGGAATTGGATCACCCCATTTACAAAGAAATAGAAACGTTTATAATGATATAGAAAGTAAGTTTGGTGAGGATAAAACTAGATTGAATCATTGTAGTACTGCTGTTAGTACTCCAACATCGCCATATTTAGGTAAGTTGTGTTAGATTTTTTCCTGAAACTGTTTTTACAAAGAAACCAAGTAACAATTAATATCATGAATGTCAGAAAGGTATTTATGTGATAATTTTTTGCTTAAGTAGAAATCCAATGATATTAGTTAATTTTAGGTCGTTTGATTGAAGAGAACCAATCAGAACAACATTATACTAAAGACGCACAGCTAAACCCAAAACTTTCTAGTTCTAGGTCTAGTGTTAGTTCTAGTTTTGCACTACCACTATCACTAGAACTAACACAAGACCTAGAACTACAAATATTCGAGTTTAGTCGTCTTGAGAGACGTGGGGCTAAATCCGAATGTTTCTAGTTCTCAGTCTAGTGTTTGTTCTAGTTTTACACTAGCACTATCACTAGAACTAACACATTCTAGGTCTTAGAATTAGAATCATTCGGGTTTAGCCGTCTTGAGAGACGTGCGGCTAAACCCGAATATTTTTAGTTCTCGGTTTAGTGTTAGTTCTAGTAATGCACTTGCACTATCACTAGAACAAACACAAAACCTACAACTAGAATCATTTGAGTTTAGCCGTCTTGAGAGACGTGCGGCTAAACCCGAATGTTTCTAGTTCTAGGACAAGTGTTAGTTCTAGTTTTACATTAGCACTATCACTAGAACTAACACAAGACTAAGAACTACGAACATTCGGGTTTAGCCGTCTTGAGAGACGTGCGGCTAAACCTGAATGTTTCTAGTTCTCGATCTAGTGTTAATTCTAGTAATGCACTAGCACTATCATTAGAAGTAACACAAGACCTAGATCTACAAACATTCGGGTTTAGCCGTCTTGAGAGACGTGCGGCTAATCCCGAATGTTTTTAGTTCTAGGTTTAGTGTTAGTGCTAGTGACAATGCAAAGTAGCGCTAGTTAGCACTAGCTATCATTATGTTGCTTGTTATTTTCATTGAATTAAAACTTTTTTGCTGTTTTGCACTAGCACTATCACTACAAGTAACACAAGATCTAGAACTATACCTTTTCAAGCTCAAATTGGCACTAATCAGAATCAAAATGACATTAGTCAAAATCAAATTGGCAATGTCAATTTCAAATTGGCATTAGTCAAAATCAAATTGACAATAATCAAAATTAAAATGGCATTAGTCAATATCAAATTGGCAATAAACAATATCATATTGGCATTAATCAACAAATTTAGCACTAATCAAAAGCAAATTGGCATTAAACAAAATCAAAATGACATTAGTCCATATCATATTGGCACCAAACAATATCAAGATGGCATGAAAAATAAATGTATAAATCGGTGTCAAACAGTTGTTAACTTATCGGTTATTGTCAAGTTTATGGTAATTTATTGCGAGATTTCAACTATTATATTCACACGAGATGCCTTATTTAAAGAAAAATGCTGCTGCAAATCTGAGGACACAGATTTGCGCTTTGTATAATGCCAATGGTGACTGGCGTAATCATGCAAACGTACTACAGGTGTCAAAAAGAACCGCGTATCGATGGGTTAACAACCAAGAACAACCGGAAAAGCAGCGAGGAGGTAAACGTAGAGCTAAAATAACTGATGAGCACTGTCAATTCATGGAACGTTCAGTCGAAGAAAATCCTAAAATTTTACTGTTAAAGGACTGAGTGAAAAATTCCGTGAAGATTTTGCACTCAATGTCTCCAACGAATGCGTTCGACAGCATCGCGGCACGAGTATTTATGTAGAAAATTTATTGGATCTTCAAGCACAAAATATACCTATCATATACATGGACGAGACAAACTTTAATTTGTTCATATCGCGGACTCAGGGTCGTTCAAAAAAAGGGACTCGCTGCACAACAGTGTCTGCAGGTTGCAGAGGGTCGATGCATTGGAAACATGAGGCTAATTCATTCCGAACTACGTCGGGGCTCTTTCAAGAAGCTGGAAGCAAATGAATTTGTGAGGCAATGCCTAAGAAGAGCGCAAGGCCTTTACCAAACTGGAGTTGCATTAGTTATTGATAATGCTCCATGCCACTCTACTATTGAAGAGGTTTTTGCAGAAAACGAATTTGAACACCACACACTTTTACGACTGAGTCCGTACAGCCCTATCTTTAATCCTATTGAACAAGCGTGGTCTGCATTAAAAGCAGGAGTAAAAGCAGATATGGCTGTACAGCTAAATAACATCTTGGCCGGTGCTGACCGGGATCATCTGACTCAAACATAATATCGAATGCAGAAATTAGAGAACACCGTTCATAATAATATGGACAAGATTACTGTTGCCAATTGCGCAATGTTTATTGTCCACATCCAACGATTTATCCCTTCTGCATTGAATATGCAAGATATAAATTTTTAAGAGTGTTATTTAAAACATAACGTTACCTACTTTTTTAAGTAATATAATTGTTATCTACTGTGTTTGTAAGTCAATAAAATGTTTTTGCCCATTTCATTTTATTTAATGCTGATATATAATTTTATTTCCATGTCAATTTAAAATTCATAAGTGCCAATATGATATGGACTAATGTCATTTTGATTTTGTTTAATGCCGATTTGCTTTTGATTAGTGCTAAATTTGTTGATTAATGCCAATATGATATTGTTTATTGCCAATTTCATATTGACTAATGCCATTTTAATTTTGATTATTGTCAATTTGATTTTGACTAATGCCAATTTGAAATTGACATTGCCAATATGATTTTGACTAATGTCATTTTGATTCTGATTAGTGCCAATTTGTGCTTGAAAAGATATAGAATCATTCGGGTTTAGCCGTCTTGACAGACGTGCGGCTAAACCCGAATGTTTCTAGTTCTTGGTCTAGTGTTAGTTCTAGTAATGCACTAGAACTAACACTAGAACTAGAACTATAAGAATCAGGAACACTTGGGTTTAGCCGTGCGGTTATTAAGACGGCCGAAACTCAGGGTTGTCATAAAGACGTCACCTTTTCCAAGTCTGTACTATTAAGCTACGTTGCATTTTATTGGACGCCATCAGGCATAAGGATTGGGAGAAGAAGAAGAAGCATTTTATGTGGGACAGTGCAAGTGTACAATAGTTTTGGAACTATGGTTACTGCATCCATATATTGCGAGTTAAATGAAATTCTCGGTATTAATAATACTAATACATAATACACAAATATCAGTATACATGCTACTACTCATTTGATTTGTGAAATCATTTGATGAATTAAATTTATTGCTACCACCGTTCCTAGAAATATATTGTGAAGCAACCATTGTACCATTAATTGTATTTTTTTCATCAAAATCAGTTCCAGTTGGGGAAGTGGGTCTTATGCGCATTGCTCTGTTTCTACTGATAATTTCCGCAACTCTTTCTCCTTTACTATGATATGTGGACTCCAGAGATGATTCCAGGCAAAGTTCCTTTATTGCCTTGGCTATGTGGTTGGCTTGTTCGCAAGCCAGTTGAACCAACTGTTCGCCCCAAGACCAACTTCTGCAAAAGACAACGTCCAAAATGATCTTATTGTTAGTATGGCCCTGGTCATCTCAATGTCAACTTGAGGTGATTTATCGGAATCTCGAGACTGGAGACAACACATATACGTATAAAGAGTTGCAGAATTCACAAAAAAAAATTCGTTTATAGAGTTGTGCAAATTTCTTATAAAAAATAAAGTTGTGTTGAAAATTATAGATGTTCCAAATTATCGTACGATAATGAGTATGAATGTATGATTGTGTATGAATTGAAATAATTGAACATGTACGATAATTATCGTACGTTTGGCAACACTACGCTCTTATCTCGCAACTTCTTCTTCTTTTATTGATCGGTACTTGTCTTATGACATCAAAATATTCAATAGGTGTCGTTGGTTGTTATATTCGGCTTCGCTACCTGACGAATCGTCCTCGATTCCATCGTCGACGTCATCGGGCATTTGGCACCATGCTTTTATGAAGTCTGCAGCAAAAATTGAACCGAACTTTCGCTGGGTTTGTTGATTAAATGATATCTATCATTTCCCAGAACGGTGTTTACTAGATACGGTCCTTTATAAGATGGCATCATCTTTCTGGGTTGTCCCGTAGCCGCCATTTCCCGCCTAATCAATACGATCTAGTATTCTCTTGGTACTTTCGAGGTTTCTGGTACTTCTTATTACTTTTCTCTTTCTGAAATCGTTTTGTTTATCAATATTTGACACGTTTTAGTCTTCTTTGAGAGCCATTATGACGCGGTTTTGTAAAATGTTTCGGGACAGAAACCCAAGCAATAGTTCATGAGGTGTCTTCTGAGTAGTTCTGTTCCTGATGTTGTTTAAAGCGAACTGGATTTATCGTGACTTCGTGTCCCATTCTTGTTCATCTTCCTGATGATCTTTCTACTTGTCCGTTGGCTCTCGAGGTTGCAGTTGCATTCTTGATATGTTGGATATCATTTTTTTTTGCAGAAATTTTCAAAATCGCACGACGTATAAGCAGTTCCTCTATCTGTTATAACTTATAAGTCTTGTTGGACTACTAAAGATTCCAGTAATTTCTGTCATAATTTCTATCGTCGGTTTACTCTTCGTATTTCTCACCGCTCGGATAATAACATATTTTGTGAAGTTATCTACACAAACTAATAAGTAGGTATTTCTTTTTCTACTTATGGGGTAAGGTCCTAAATGGTCAACGTTAATGGCATGAAAAGGTAGTCGTTCTATGATATGCAAATCTATCTGCTTTTTCCCTGTAACTTTATGGTATGCACATTCAATACAGGATTTTGGTCATCAGTTTGTACTGTTAATACGTTCAAGGTTGCTATCTTAGCTTCGTCTGATTCTTCATTTGGACTCCTACCCATCTAAATAGTGTAACATCTACATGAGCCATCTGAGTTCCTGGGCGATATTCAATGTTGAAATCCTATTCTTGGAGTTTCAAACCCCATCCTGCTATTCTTGGCATCAAGCCTTTCTTCTTCATGATGGTCTTTAAAGAGTTACAATCACTTACCACTTTGAATTCTCGACATAGTACGTACGTTCAAAATCCTTCTAAGGTCTCTGTAACAGCTGGAATTTCGAATTCGTAGCTGTGATATCGACTCTCCAATTCCGTTGTATGTTGACTGATGGTTTCAATTAGTGGTGAAACGGATATCGGGCAACTATCCGGTATCCGGCCGGATGTTAAAAACCTATTACTTAGTACTCCACCATTCACAAGAATTAGTATCTCTTTTAGATTTTGGACACTGCAGATAATAATCAAGTTCAACCCCAATAGGACTTTTTTTATATCAGATTTGTCATTAGCAACCTCATTGTAACAATCCCAATACGATGTATAAAATCTCTTGTTGCAGTTTCGTCTAGTTTTTTCTCTACACTTGTAATTCATCACCACATTAATTACTAACAGAACTATCGCTGTTATCAGTTTCGATTATTAATTAAAGTATCCTCTTTTTAATCCAACAAGCCGTTTTGAAAAATCACTTTCAGTTCCTAAGAAATAAATTTTTGAAATGATCGACAATTTTTTCGAATTTTGCAATTTTCGCCGATTAAGTTTTAAAAATTTGTATAAAATCCATTTCTTGGAATATAAGTATGAAAATTTCCCAAAGTGTTAATAAGAGTGTCCTCTTTCCAATGAACCAACACGTTTTGAAAAATAACTTTTAGTTTTTGAGAAAACAATATTTGAAGTTTTGATAAAATTTTCGATGTTGCAATTTTCATCCATAATTTTCAAAATTCGCTATAAAATTAATTTCTTGAAGGATCCTTGTGGAAATATCACCAATTATTAATTATAATATCCTCTTTTTATTGCAAAAAGCCATTTTGAAAAATCATTTTTAGTTCTTGAGAAATAAATTTTTGAAATGATCGACCATTTTTCGAATTTTGCAATTTTCGCCGATTAAGTTTTAAAAATTCGTATAAAATCCAGTTCTTGGAATATGAGTATGAAAATTTCCCAAAGTGTTAATAAGAGTGTCCTCTTTCCAATGAACCAACACGTTTTGAAAAATAACTTTTAGTTTTTGAGAAAACAATATTTGAAGTTTTGATAAAATTTTCGATGTTGCAATTTTCATCCATAATTTTCAAAATTCGCTATAAAATTAATTTCTTGAAGGATCCTTGTGGAAATATCACCAATTATTAATTATAATATCCTCTTTTTATTGCAAAAAGCCGTTTTGAAAAATCATTTTTAGTTCTTGAGAAATAAATTTTTGAAATGATTGACCATTTTTCGAATTTTGCAATTTTCGCCGATTAAGTTTTAAAAATTCGTATAAAATCCAGTTCTTGGAATATGAGTATGAAAATTTCCCAAAGTGTTAATAAGAGTGTCCTCTTTCCAATGAACCAACACGTTTTGAAAAATAACTTTTAGTTTTTGAGAAAACAATATTTGAAGTTTTGATAAAATTTTCGATGTTGCAATTTTCATCCATAATTTTCAAAATTCGCTATAAAATTAATTTCTTGAAGGATCCTTGTGGAAATATCACCAATTATTAATTATAATATCCTCTTTTTATTGCAACAAGCCGTTTTGAAAAATCATTTTTAGTTCTTGAGTAAAAAATTTTTGAAATGATCGACAATTTTTTCGAATTTTACAATTTTCGCCGATTAAGTTTTAAAAATTCGTATAAAATCCAGTTCTTGGAATATGAGTATGAAAATTTCCCAAACTGTTAATAAAAGTGTCTTCTTTCCAATGAACCAACCCGTTTTGAAAAATAGGTTTTAATTTTTGAGAAAACAATATTTGAAGTTTTGATAAAATTTTCGATGTTGCAATTTTCATTTCTTGAAAGATCCTGGAAATATCGCCAATTATTAATTAAAGTATCCTCTTTTTAGAGTTGCTTCGTGAGTTAAATCAGCATTAAAAAAGTTCATTTTGTATTTTGGATCCAAATAAGTTGACATATTTTTTTTATCAGCTTTCTTATTAATTTCATTTTTATTCAAATATCGCAATAACGTGGCAATATCACTTCAGAAATAGTATTCCAGCTATTCCCATCTTGCAGGCATCGGTATGGATTTCAAAATCTGCTTCTGGATCGTATATCGTCAAAATTAGTCTCTTGGTTAATTCTTTTAATCTTTGCTTGACTTCTTGACTAAGGTCTTCGTTTACGTCAGATTCTATGGGATCGAGCATTCATTTTCTATATTTTCGTCTTCTTCTTTGCTGTCGTATTCTTCGTCATTCATTATTGTTTCTTCGTTTATTTCTTGCTTTCATTCTATCTTTTCTAAAATGAGTTCATCCTCGGCTCCAGGAGTGATGCAAAGAATTTCCATGTTTAATTATTTTAATATTTAGGTCGTAAAAGCACTATTTCCTACAATTATGGCGTCTTTTTGATAATGATTCGGAACCACATATATTTCTACCTCGATTTCAACTCCATCTATGTCCAGTAAATTTTGGCATCTTCTTCCTAATGGTGTATATTCAGATAACATTGTTACTTGGTAATAAAAACACACCATTCCATTTATTTCCATTTGTTTAAACATTGTAGAATTAAAAAATTCTTTACAGGTAGAGGAGCACAAATGACGGTAGCACCACCTCCTTTAGACTCCCCCGAGTATAACAACGAAATTCCGACTCCACCTCCACCACCAACATGTAGCATGCATCACGCTAGAAGTTTATCCGATTCCCGAATGCCATCCCCCAGATTATTCTGTAAAAGCCCCAGATGTAAAGACAAATTCGAGCACGCCAAGCAACTTCTTAACGGAACTCCCTCGAATTCACCTGTTAAAAACGGATGCGTTTCAAACCGAGAAAATTTGCTCAGCAAAACAGATGTTGCCATGGCTAGTTTGTTGGTGAGATTAGATCAAGTTGCTGCTCAGTGTAATGCGGCTCAAATACATGGAGGTGGTAAATATATGTGTGAAGAAAAGTTTCAGGTACTAACAAATTATTAGCTGTTAACGAATTTTTTTTGGAATTAAAGATTTTTGGGATAAAACATTTTTTTCTTTTAGATTGCTAAAGATGAATTAACAACGCAATCATTACAATTGGTCCATTCGAGTAAAATGTTGGTGATAGCGATGTCAAATCCAAATTTACCGGATTTACCCGAGAATTTAGCGGTTTGTTTGACAATACTAAGAAGATTAACGGAATTGTGTCAGGATTTGTCAAATCACACAACTGCGCCATTGCAAACACGTAATTTAATACTGAAAGTTCACGATGTAACCTCGGCTTTCCGCCATTTGATATCGTCGAACATCGATCGATCATCACAAAGTAAAATTGAAGAACACCTCGCGGCCGAAGCTGAAAGTTTAGCTAACGTTTTAACGACTCTTTTAAGAAGTTTAAGGGTTTTCTCACCATAATATAAAAAAGTTACCGGGTTTTAAGTTTTAATTAAAAAAAAAAAATCGTTAATTTAATAACCAAAAAAGTTCAGTACCTTTTTAGTTTTAATTTAAAATATATTTTAAATCATAATCTAGTCATAAATACAAAAAGATTAATTATTTTTTTTTTGTTATTAAGTATTTTTTTGTTACGTCATAATCGATTTAGGAAAAACTTGACCAAATAATAAATATCAAAAATGAATATCGTTAGTTTAGGTGTACGTGTACAATTAAAAAAAAATTTTAACAAGTCAAGTTGTGTGTAACGATTTAATAGGTAAAAATAAATAAAAAAAAACAATTAATAAACTAATAACTGTAAACAATATTCGCTCTACGTAACACGCAGTTATCGTTAATAATAAAATAATAACTATAATATCGAAAAGTCTGAATTGTTGATTACTCGTATATGTGATAAATAACGATGGCACCGATCGTTTCATTAAATAAAATAACGTTGGATTCATTTAACACGTTGAAATTTGATTACCACATCAATTAATTAAAATTACAAAGTGGTCAACGTGTTAAAACTATAAAAATAATAATAAAAAACGATTGGTGTAAAGTAAACTATTGACTAATTCTATTTGCGATATCGAAAAGATTAAAAGGGAATTGGAATCCACCCAAAAAATTAAAAATGATTACTTGAAATTAATTGATAAATAAAAATTAGTTGATTCTTTTTAATTAAAAAAAAAATAAGCACGGTGCTTTTAGAAAGAAAAATCAAAATGTAAGTATACCAAAATAATAAAAAATTAAATTTTTTTTTTTAATGAGATATCGTGAAATACGTAATTATTATTAATAAATTAAATATTAATTATTATATTAACTTATATCATTGATTGTTTACGTTTACAGTTTACTTTATTAAGATACATACATGTATATAGGAATAAAATTATTTTTTATCTTTATTATGTATCTCGTTTTTTTTGAATGTTTTTTTATATTGTTTAAGATCGAGTTTGTTGATCGTGTTTTACTTTAAGACCGATTTTTGTATATTTCGACATATCTTACATGTTACAAAAACCAAAAATAAAAACGGTGAATTAAATTGTTTGAGTTTCAATAATCTTAATTATCTAGGATAATCTTACGAAAATAACTAAATGATATCAACGCCATGAACCTATATTTTATCAACCTATATCGTAGTTTATAAAAACATATCATAAAAAGGAAGAAGCTAAACTACCATAACAAATAAAATGAAAAGAAACTATGGATCAGGTACCCAAAATCACAAATATACACGAACATTTTTTGGTGTGTGTTAGAAAAAGATTTAACGTTTGAGAAAGCTACGCAGTTTGCTACTAGTTATGATGTTGCAGAACGTGAAAAAAAGAAATACATTTTCAGGATGTGAATGTTTTTCAAGTAAAGGGGTGAAACAAAGAGGATTGGAAACAAAAGTTTAAGAAATGTCATCGTTGTGGAGGAAACCATGATGTTGCTAAATGTCCAGCAAAAGATTCGAAACGCTAAAATTGTAATAAAATGGCACACGTCAAAAATGTGGAGAATCAAAAAAGTAAAGGCGACCGAATATGAGTCAAAAGAAGAGAACGAAGAAAGAAACGTCAACATTGATGTGGTATTCCCAGTGTTTAAAACCACATCATTTCCATTATGGGTAATGGTGGAGGTGTAATAATGGTGTATATTTGCTTAAGTCAGCTTTACTGCGTAAGGCGTTGGTGCGCCACCGAATTCGACTCGGGGAGTCTGGTACCAACCACCAAGCACTACCAAAGTAGATAGAAGCTATAGTCTTCCCCTTGAGTTCGCTCAATTTTTTTTTAATTTAATTTAAATTCTCTATACTAAATTCGGAAAAACTTCTAAATATGCTGGTGGTTTGTGCTGGGTAATTTGCTAGAGGAATCGAATCCTTCTTTCGAAATTGTGCCTTGAAGC
This sequence comes from Onthophagus taurus, assembly GCF_036711975.1. Taxonomy (NCBI): domain Eukaryota; kingdom Metazoa; phylum Arthropoda; class Insecta; order Coleoptera; family Scarabaeidae; genus Onthophagus; species Onthophagus taurus. Next base: position 5,252,937 of record NC_091968.1, on the reverse strand, counting down.
AAGCTGTCCTGAGCTGTGTCCTGAAGCGTCCGAATCCTGGTAGAAGAGCGTCGTCGTGCGTAGACAAAGTAAGCATAATCAATTAATATTATTCTTGAGGTTCATGATCATTGCTAGTACAAATTGTATCCAAAATTGACGTTCCGTAATCCAAAATTTGTTCACTTAGTTTTCTTTTCTCTTTAATATTTTAACTTAACTTTTCTCGTTTATTTTACCTTTCTATTTTTTCTTATGCAGGGTGTCACACAAAAAACGCCCCAAGCTGTAACTCTGTCATTTATATTCCGATTTTCATGACGAGACATCAAATGAAATGGTTTGATGAATACTATGGTTCATGCTACAAATAAATTTTTTTCAAGGCCATCTTCAATTTTAAGCGATAATTAACTTTTGTTTTTCAAATTGCTCCATATATTTGTCTTCACGTCATTAGATAGAGATTGTTTTTCTGAATCCACTGATGTGCAATACATCCACTTTGAATGTAATTTTAGCAGAAAAAAGACACCTGTATATACAGGTTGTCGCACAAGAACGCCGTAAGCTGTAACTCTGTCATTTACCTTCCGATTTTTATGAACGAGGCAACAAATGAAATGGATTGATGAATGCTATGATTCATGCTACAAATAAACTTTTTCCAACGCCATCTTCGATTTCAAGCGATTATCAACTTTTGATTTTCAAATTGCTCGGTATGTTTTTCTTCACGTTATGGGATAGAAATTGTTTTCTGAGCCCATTGATGTACAATACATTAACATTAATTGTAATTTTAGCAGAGAAAAACAATTAAAACATTTTCCGAACATTGTCTTAGTCACTTCTGTAATACTGCAGTGTGCCATGGAAAAAAATAACACGCAAAACTGATAACAGTCTTTAAATGCTATTTCAATGCCCAAGCAGTTGTAAATGATACTTATAAGTTGGTTTTTCATTTATCTCATGGCACACTACAGTATAACACAAGTGACTTTAAGAGAATGTTCAGAAACTATTTTAATGTTTTTCTATGCTACAATTACAATTAATATTGATGTATTGTACATTAATGGATTCAGAAAAAAAAAACTATCCAATAGCGTGAAGAAAAACATACCGAGCAATTTGAAAATCAAATGTTGACAATCGCTAGAAATTGAAGATGGCGTTGGAAAAAGTTTATTTGTAGCATGAATCATAGTATTCATCAAACCATTTCATTTGATAGCTAGGTCATGAAAATTGGAAGGTAAATGACAGAGATACAGCTAGCGGCGTTCTTGTGTGGCAACCTGTATATACAGGTGTCTTTTCTCTACTAAATTATATTCAAAATGGATGTATTGTACATCAGTGGATTCAGAAAAACAATCTCTATCCAATGACGTAAAGAAAAATATATAGAGCAATTTGAAAAGCAAAAGATATACTATTTTTCTTAATTTAATATATTAATATTTTTAATTCTTGTTTCGTATTATTTTAATTTCAACATAAGGGCTACGATCCTCCCTCCTCTTACTCATTAACTTCTTAAACCGTTCGGCCAAGTACGTAACTTGCCCGGTGGCAGCATCTCAAAAATCTTCTATAATTTTTCCCCTTTTTCTGTAAGTACACGCTACCGTATTTCTTTCTTTTTTTGTCTACATTACATTAGTGGTGGTGTTCCTTTTACCCCGTCCACGTTACAGCGGTGGAAGGAGTGAAGTTGAAGATGGGAGTAGATTCAGGGGCGAATGTGTCGGTAATTGACCAAAAAACCTATGAAAGCCGTTTTAAGCAAACTAATCTAGGTGTAACAAAAAATGCTATAAAAAATGTATCAGGCGAAACCTTGTCTTTATTAGGTAAAATAATTGTCAACGTTAAAGTAGGCAAATATAGTCACATGTTAACATTATATGTATACAAAGGTTCACCAGGTTATATCCAAACAGGAGATCAATCCTTACTCCTCAAATCATCAAAACTAGAGATGAAACGGATAGTGATTTTACGAAAAGCCGGATACCGGATATTCGGCATTCCTTTCATCCGGATATTCGGTTATTATTGCCACATTATTGCGATATTTGAATAAAAATGAAATTAATAACAAAGCTGATAAGATATGTCAACTTATTTGAATCCAAGATACAAAATGAACTTTTTTGATGCTGATTTAACTAACGAAGCAACTCTAGAAAGAGGATACTTTAATTAATAATTGGCGATATTTCCAGAAGGATTCTTCAAGAAATGAATTTTATAACGAATTTTGAATGTTATTGATGAAAATTGCAACATCGAAAATTTTATCAAAACTTCAAATATTGTTTTCACAAAAACTAAAAGTTATTTTTCAAAACAGGTTGGTTCATTGGAAAGAGACACTTTTATTAACACTTTGGGAAATTTTCATACTTATATTCCAAGAACTGGATTTTATACGAATTTTTAAAACTTAATTGGCGAAAATTACAAAATTCGAAAAAATTGTCGATCATTTCAAAAATTTTTTTCTCAAGAACTGAAAGAGATTTTTCAAAACGGCTTTTTGCATTAAAAAGAGGATACTTTAATTAATAATTGGTGATATTTTCGCAAGGATCCTTCAAGAAATTAATTTTATTACGAATTTTGAAAATCATCGACGAAAATTGCAACATCGAAAATTTGATCAAAACTTCAAATATTGTTTTCTCAAAAACTAAAAGTTATTTTTCATAACGGGTTGGTTCATTGGAAAGAGGACACTTTTATTAACACTTTGGGAAGTTTTCATACTTATATTCCAAGAACTGGAATTTATACGAATTTTTAAAACTTAATCGGCGAAAATTACAAAATTCGAAAAAATCGTCAATCATTTCAAAAAATTTTTTCTCAAGAACTGAAGGTGATTTTGCAAAAAGGCTTTTTGCATTAAAAAGAGGATACTTTAATTAATAATTGGTGATATTTCCGCAAGGATCCTTCAAGCAATTAATTTTATAGCGAATTTTGAAAATTATCGATGAAAATTGCAACATCGAAAATTTTATCAAAACTTCAAATATTGTTTTCTCAAAAACTAAAAGTTATTTTTCAAAACGGGTTGGTTCATTGGAAAGAGGACACTTTTATTAACACTTTGGGAAATTTTCATACTTATATTCCAAGAACTTGATTTTATACGAATTTTTAAAACTTAATTGGCGAAAATTACAAAATTCGAAAAAATTGTCGATCATTTCAAAAATTTTTTTCTCAAGAACTGAAAGAGATTTTTCAAAACGGCTTTTTGCATTAAGAGGAGGATACTTTAATTAATAATCGAAAGTAATAACAGCGACAGTTTTCTTAGAAATGAATGTGGTGATGAATTACAAGCGATGAGAAGAAAACTAGACGAAACTACAACAAGAGATTTTATATATCGTATTGGATTACAATAAGGTTGCTAATAACAAATGGCCGGTAAGGGGAATACCCGATAGTTGCCAAATGTTGTTGATAAATGGACTAAGCCCAACAGAAGCAATGTTTAAACAATTACCAAGAACCAAATTAATAACGTTAAAGAAGAGAACAAAAGATATTTTTGGGAGGAGAGGCTATATGGTTGTACTTAAATAAGGAGAAAAAATGGGTACCAGGAAAAGTTTATAAAATAATGAGTAAAACAACATATTTAGTCTATGCCAGGCAAAAGGCAAAAATTCGTACACCACGATAATTTAAAGAAAAATAACACAACAGAGTTTAAAATGTTAGAAATTCTACTATATGCCCCTTGTGCAATAAATGAAACGAAAATAAAAGAACCATGTACCAAAAATGTAAATGAGGAAAGATTACCACAAGAAGAGGAACTCGCATTCATTCCTGTTGAGTCCACTTCTCTTGAATTTGTAAGAAAAATGAATAACAAAAAAAATATAAGTACGCATTGTAATAGATAGCTAAGAAGGAAGGGATGTTATGTATTAGGAACATTTAGTTTTAAAGGGTAGCTATTAAGAAATAAATGGCGTAAAGAACTAGTAAAGTATTATTTAGTACGCAATACTTTTAGCTGAATGCCTCTTCGGGCCACAAATTACTGCTGTGTCTGAAGACATCCGAAGCTACCATCTGCCACAATTAACATTGGTTGAATACAAAATGTTTGAACCAGTTAAGGAACCAACAGAAGTCAACAACTATGTAGTGTTAATAAAAGAATGCATTGAAAAGAAGTCAAGTTAGGCAACTTAATACATAAACGATAAGATGTAGTTATGTTGATAAGTTGTAAGTAGTTGAATAAACATAGTTGTAGAATAAGCACGTGTTTTATTAATTCCTAAACGATATAACTCTCTCAGTTTATAAGAAATCTCTTCAATTATAAACATTGACGCTTGTAAAATGTTGTTTTTATTTTTTACAACATCAACACATATTTAGATACTTAAGTTCAGTCAAAAACATTTAAAACAATAATCTTATCTAACTAAAGATTTCTTTATAAATTCAACCTTGAAGATTTATCAAAAGATTAAGCAATTTAGAAAGTAAGTTTATTGGGTTGTATACTTAACCGGAGGACTTTAACTCCATGAAGTCGTTTCGTCAGAGAAACGCACGGAAAGTTAAAAACAAACGTGAATGTTATCAGTTTAACCGGGAATAAGCCCGAAAAGGTGTCATAAAAATGGCCACACGAAAATTTCTTCAAACAATCCTTAAAAACGGAAAAATCAACCACCATAAGGTACAGTTATAATCTTATAATCACCATAAGTACAACATCAGTTTATAAATAACCCAATCGGACCTTAGTTTTAGGTGTAATCGGTCTTTAAAGACTTAAAGGTTTTCTGTTTTTTTTTCGTTTTTTGTTCCTTGAGTTTAAAAATAAAACGGCCTCCGATTTAGAAATGTACTTTGCCACTTTACTTTAAACTCACCCAAGAAAATAACTTAAATATTATTATTATAGGTATAATTTCGTGGGGAAATAACACATTCCTCATTAACATTAATTATGTTTAATCCATCATGATCAATCGACGTTTCGAGCTGTTGTAGGCCCATCATCAGGATTTCACTGTTAATCTAAAAGAACAATTACAGATTTAAGCAAAGACAACGACGAATATTTGGAAAGACTGTTATCTTTACTTAAATTTGTAATTGTTCTTTTAGATTAACAGTGAAATCCTCGTAATTAAAATCATATATGTACATTAATAGTTATTTATATTACTAGGTGGACTTACTACTTACTTAAGTGGACTAGAAACATAATTACCTCCGAGTGTGCAGAATTGCCTATGTAATCAGACGAGTCTGAGACGCAGGGCTAAACCTGAATTTTTCTAGTTCTAGGTCTTGTGCTAGTTCTAGCTTTAATTGTTATGCATCGCTAGACCAAGAACTAGAATCATTCGGATTTAGCCGTCTTAAAAGCCGTACCGCTAGACTCAAATGTTGCTAGTTCTAGTCTAATGTTAGTTCTGGTGACATTGCAAGTGTAAAACGAGAACTAGCACTATACCTAAAACTAGAATCATTCGGATTTAGCCGTCTTTAGAGACGTGCAGGTAAACCCAAATGATTCTAGTTCTAAGTTAGTTTTATATAGTAACACTGCTAGTGTAAAACTAGAACTAACACACGACCTACAAATAGAAACATTCGGGTTTAGCCGTGCGTCTGCAAAACCCAATAGTTTCTAGTTCTAGGTCTAGTGTTAGTTCTAGTTTTAGTGAAATAAAAATATGCAACATAGTGATATCTTATACTAACTAGCACTAGCTACCACTGTCACTAGAACTAACATTAGACCTAGAACTAGAAACATTCGGGTTTAGCCGCACGTCTCTCAAGACGGCTAAACCCGAATGATTCTAGTTCTAGGTCTTGTGTTTGTTCTAGTGATAGTACTAGTATAAAACTAGAATTAACACTAGACCGAGAACCAGAAACATTCGGATTTAGCCGCACGTCTCTCAAGACGGCTAACCCCGAATGATTCTAGTTCTAGGTCTTGTGTTAGTTTTAGTGATAGCACTAGTATAAAACTAGAACTAACACTAGACCTAGAACTAGAAACATTTGGGTTTGGCCGTGCGTCTGCAGACGCCCGAAACTTTAAACGAAACTACTAAACCTCTGAGTTTTCCAAGCAAAACTTTTTTTTTGCAAAATTACCCAATGCCTATACTATTAAGCTACAATACCGCTCAAAAATATATGATAATTTGATTTTTCCACATAACTTTTTTGAAACTTTATGGAACCAGACAATTTTTTTATCATAGGTTTTGCAATGTATTTCACATGGCATAAACTTGTGTAGAAGAATCCGTTTCAACTTTGAGTTATTAAAAAATGATTGTTATTAAAACACGAAAATATACTATAAATCGATGTCAACGAATCTAAATCATAACTCAAGAAATACCAACATAACAATCGTGAACAGCAATTAGCCATGTAGAGCAACCTAGTACTTGGTTGGGTAATCTTTGCTGTTGATCACAGCAGCTTCGGGGCATGGAATCGATCAATGCAACAATAGTGGACTTCGACTACAGCTGTTGGAGCTTCTCGTCGCCGGAAGTGGCCCGAATGCCCGTCAACTTGTGACCCAGAATGTTCCACAGCGGTTCCATGGTATTGAGATCCGGGCTCTGGCTGTACCAGGCCACTGAACGCTGCGCGTACCAGTTGGACGTCCCTGATTGTGTGCTTGGGATCATTGTTTTGCTGGAACAGCCAACCCCCACCCATGTTTTTGCGTTCCCAAGGAAGCATGTCATCGTGCAGAGGGTCCCTGTACTTCTGCTGGTTCATGGTACCCGTAGCAGCGCTGAAGCACCAACACACCATGACAGAACCATCGCCGTGCTTTATCGTGGAAGCAGATATTTGGGATTGAAGCCGGTGCCCGTAGAATGGGACTTGCTCTCGTTGCTCCACAGGACCTTCTCCCACTGCTGCCGGGTCCAGTTGAGGAGCGCCTTCATCCCCTCCACGTGCGCCTTCCTATTCTTAGCTAAAACGAGTGGTTTCTTTACCCAATGTCGAACAATGAGTTCTGTATCCTTCAGCCTCCTCTTGACCGTCGATGAAGACGGTTGGCATTACGCAGAACTGCACAATTCTCTCCCAATGTCCACCGTCGTAAGCCGTGTGTTCGCCTTGCATTTCCGTTTCTTCGTCACGAAGTCTCCGAATGTCCTCCACGTCTTCAGCACAGACGAATTCATTGACTGTGCAAGCGAAAACTGCGTTGGCATATAGTGACCTCTGGAACATAATTCTATTCACTCGTTATGCATTTCCTGAAAATTTTGTGAACATTCGTCCTGTATTAGAAAAGTTATGTGAGAAAAACCAAATTATCATATACAGTATGTTAATTAAATATCGTACCCGACGTTATCATTGCAAGTATGCAACCAATATCACAGTATAGGTATTGCAATACGCGATTTACGTATGATGCGTATTGCACTGTGATATTGGTTGCATAGTTGCAATGATGACGTCGGGTATGATAATTAATTAGCACAGTGTACTTCTGAGCGGTACTGTATGTTATGTTGCATTTTATGTGGGACAGTGCAAGTTTCGTAACTATGTAAATATTATAATTATATATTATATTTTTCCTCTAATAACGTCACATTTCCTACCTTACCCCGTTAACGTCAATTTGTTCGGTTTGGATAACCTTGAGTCATCTGGAATAAGTATTTCGAAATGTAATAACATAACAATTAATGTTTATAATAAATAGTATTGTTTCTCTTTAAATAAGTAGCACTGTTTCTTTTGTATTACTGCTCGTTTCAATAAATTAAGTCTATTCTGATTGGGCTAACTTCATTACGTAACTCAAATCACCTCAAATGAGCAGCAGTCATATCCAAGCAGTCGTAGATAAAATATTATTATTATTTTGTAGTTTTATTCTTCTGAATCGCCTTTATTTCCTGGGGCACGAACAACATGGACCGAAAGATTAGATTTTACCGGGCCACACAGTTATTCACCAATTCCCGTTTATCGAGTAATGGATCGGCAAGGAAATATTATAAAATCATCTCAAGATCCAAAATTAAGCAATGAGGTTATCGAAAAAATGTATAAAGATATGACCCTGTTAAAAACGATGGATAAAATCCTCTATGAATCCCAAAGACAAGGCCGAATTTCGTTTTATATGACCAATTATGGCGAAGAAGCCACCCACATCGGAAGTGCAGCTGCTTTGGATATGGAAGATTTAGTATTTGGACAATACAGAGAAGCCGGTGTTTTAGTTTGGAGAGGATTTTCTTTAAAAGATTTTATGAGTCAATGTTATGGAAATGTAGATGATTTAGGAAAAGGTCGACAAATGCCGGTTCATTATGGTTCAAATAAAATTAACTTTGTAACAATTTCAAGCCCGTTAAGTACTCAAATTCCGCAAGCGGCAGGAGCTGCTTATGCTTTAAAAGGAAAAAATCGTGTGGTAATTTGTTATTTTGGTGAAGGTGCAGCTTCCGAAGGTGACGCTCACGCGGCATTTAACTTTGCCGCAACATTAGAGTGTCCGGTTATCTTTTTTTGTCGAAATAACGGTTACGCAATTTCAACACCAACTAAAGATCAATATAGAGGTGATGGAATAGCAGCCAGAGGACCCGGTTACGGTATTAACACACTTCGAGTTGATGGAAACGATGTTTTTGCTGTTTTTAATGCTACTAAGAAAGCGAAACAGTATTGTTTAAAAGAAAATAAACCGGTTGTTTTAGAAGCATTGACTTATAGGTAAATAATTAATTTTTTTAATGAATTTGTTTAATTTTTTTAAAAATAAAGGATAGGTCACCATTCGACTTCAGATGATAGCTCAGCGTATCGTTCAAAAGACGAGGTGGATTCTTGGAGACAATTCGATTCCCCAATTAATAAATTACGAATGTTTATGGAGGCTAATGGATTATGGAACGCCGATAAAGAAAAAGAATGGATAGATAAGGCTAAGAAAGATATTTTAGAGGCGTTTGCTGATGCAGAAAAGAGACCAAAACCTAATTGGCATGAAATGTTTAAAGATGTTTATAAATTTATGCCTAAACATTTAACGTAAGTTAAGAAATTAATAATTTAAGATTTAAATGTAAAAAGTTGATTTTTTTAGGAAACAATTAAATGAGATGCAAAGTCATGTGGAAAAGTACAAAGAACATTATCCAACTAAAAATTATGCCGCTTAAAACACATTTGTGAGCTAAAAATATATAAGTAAATAAAGAATTAATTATTTTTTAAAATAAAATATAAACAAAAACAATTTGTTTTTTGCTCAAAAATCGTTGACCACAATGGAAAAATAGACATTGGTTGTTATCTTAATAATAATAATAAATGACTCCATTACAAAGAAGAAACTACAATAAATTAAACTAATATTTTCAAATATTTAAGAAATTTACACTATGACATAATATATGGAGATCAAACGGCGGGATCCAGAATCCTTTTCTATCCAATGTAAAAACAAAAATCTATGAATTATAACAAACAAAAAGAAAAAACAAAAGCGAAATTTTGAAATCATTAATTACCAACATTATATCAAATTAAAATTTAAACATAATTAAATTAAATGAAAGGGCCCAAAAGACCCAAACGTAAATTAAGTGAAAGAAAAAGAGGAAAAAGAATCAATAATAATGAAAATTAAAAAAGGACTCAGTGTAATAACTGATGGCGTAACTATTAACATCGTAAGAATGAGTTTATATCAATAAGAATAAGGTCAAAAGAAGGTCACAAGAAAATCACAGAGAAACAAAGAAAAACAAACATCAGACAAGGCTCGTTGACTGCTGAAAAATCATATTCCTCAATTTTTTTCGAAATTGGTGATATTTCAGTTGACGTAGTCCATGTGGCAAGCTTCCATACGATTTATAAACATGATATGTAAATGACCTTTGAAAAAGTGATGTTCTATGTTTTGGAGGATAGAAACTAATAATAATTCCTATTAATTCCTTCGCACTGTGGTTTATATTTAATTGTATTAAGCAGATATTCCTGGACTCCAGAGGTAACGATTCTATGATAGAGAGACAAACTATGAAACTCCCGTCGAGAGCTCATGTTCAGCCACCCAGCATCCTTAAGTTTATGAGAAAATCAATCAAATTTGCGAATCCCCTAAATGAATCTGAGGCAACTATAGCAGTTAAATTGTGAAAGGACAAACATATCACAGAGGTGCACTTTTAATTTCAAAGGTAAACAAACATGAACGATGCAGGTACAACCGACGCAAAAAAAATATGATCTCTGAATATATGTTTGAATTTGTTTTCTAAATATTAAGCTAGTATCTAAAATCATACCAAGACACTTAGCTTCAGAAACCTTTTTAATTAAAGTATTATTCATCTTAATGGCTAAGTGCGAAGTAGGGTTGCGCTGTTGGCCATTAAACCTCATCCACATAGATTTGTCAGGAATTATTTTTAGCTGGTGGTATGTTGCTTATTCAAAAATCGTATCAAGGTCACCGCTAATACCAGCCTCAGCAATACCACTGCCCGCTGTCGCGTATAAAGCGTAAAGTTGGGTATCATCCGCATATGTACTCATTTTACAAAATTTAATAGATTTATTAAATTGTGAAGTATAGATAGAAAACAAAATAGGTCCCAGCACAGATCCTTGGTGAACACCATTACACAGTGCGAGTTCACCAGACATGGCATCATCAACTTTCACCCTCTGTGTGCGATCACTAAGATAGCTACTCAATATTGTTACTGCGCTCAAATAGTGTGCTCATAATGGTGTGGTTAACAGTGTCAAATGCTTTTGAGTAGTCTAAAAAACCACAGCAGCACTCTCTCCCACGTCAACAACGGACAATATATTATCAAAGGAATGAAAGGAATGTATTTCTCCATAATTCTTCGGGAATTTTAGTTAATGAAAAACACAAAAAATGTGTGAAGAATTAGTGTTTATTAATTAATTTGCTTATCTGCGCAACCGGTTTCAAAAAATTACTTTTCTTCTTCAGGCGCAACTAAAAACAGAAAATCGAAATACAATATGACGTCAAGAAACATAACAGTTAAAATTCTTACCGTCTAAAACGAACGATGGACAGAGTTAAAAAACGCTTCATTTATTTTAAGATTATACACACATATACATACGTATATATACAAACACATATCTATCCCAGTATATGTTAACAATTAAGATCAAATAACGATATAAAACACTACACACAATACAAGAGAAACGTGGTCGGGTCGATATGAAAGGTTACTAACAACCGGTATCTGTAACAATTGTACGTATTGAATATGAAGTCATGGAAAAACTGGTCTTTTTACGAAATTCAGAAACATTCGTGTGTGAGGGACGTCGGTAATTTCATTTAGAGTAATATAGTTTGCGTTATTTTTCAATTTAATAATTTCCATTTCTTCTAAAAGATCCAATTTTTTGGATTTAGGGTAGTTATGAAGGAGTAGGATATTTTTTGATGGTCGTTGTCCCTTAAATGTCTAAAAACTGCGGAATTGTCGTTTTTTAGATGTTCTTTAAATCTCACTTTTAAATTTCTGCCCGTTTGCCCAATGTATGTGGCATTACAGACCTTACATAAGATTTTATACACACCATTAAGTTGTAGTTTTTCGAATTTATGTTTACAATTAACTAGAAAGTTAGAAATTTTGTTGTTGTTTTTAGGAGTAATACTAAAATTATAGGTGGACACGACTCTCTGTAGTGAATTAATTATAGGATTGTATTTGGAGACAGAAATGAACCTGTTTGGAGCTGTTCCGTGAGGATACAGTTTGGAAGTGATTAAATTGTTATGGATTTTATAAAAGGTTCGTTGTAAGTCTTCCAATTTGAAACCGTTGTTTAAACCGATGTTTATAATGGTGAGAATTTCGTTATTGAAATCTTTTGTACTCATAGGAGTTTTTAAGGCTCTGAGAAATAGGAAATTGAAGGAAGCATATTTGTATTTAAACGGACAGAAAGATTTTTTAGGAATTATTGCATCTGTGGAGGTAGGTTTTCTATAAATTTTGTAATTAAGGCATTTATTAATAGAATCTCTTGAGATGTTTAGATCGAGGAAGTTAATTTGGCCATTATTTTCTCTTTCAATTGTAAATTCAATAGCTCCTACATTGTTGAATAGGTTTAGTAGGGCAATCAAATTGGCCTTTGAACCATCAAATACAATCAGGATGTCGTCCACGTATCTAGCATAAAATTGTATATGTTTTGTTGAGAAATGGTGTTCTTTCTGTTTAAGTATAACTTTTTCTAGATGGTCAACATAGAATTCAGCTAGGAGACCAGATAGTGGTGAACCCATAGGTAAACCGTCTGGCATACTATAAATTTTCTCATCGAAGATGAAAAAGTTTTGTTTGGTAATATTATGTAAGGCGTCCATTAGGTTCGATACATCGAAAAAATTAAAATTATTAGAGTGAGAATATTATGTAAAAGGAAATTTTCTATTATATTCAAAGTATCTGCTACAGGGATGTTAGCATATAAGTTTTTTATGTCAAACGAGACTAGTGATCAATTCTGTTGAATTTCTTATTGAATAAGGTGATTCAAAGTGTAACGCCTTGATTAAGATGTGGTGGATAGCTTTAGCCATCTTGTTGCAAGGAGAATGTATTCCGCTGACAATGGGTCTTATCGTTTTTTGCGGTTTGTGGAGCTTAACGAAACTGTATAACGTAGGGTGTAATGGGTTCATGTTGTTTAGTTTAGTGATGTGAAAATTGAATTTTTCGAATGTAGTTTGAGTCCTTTTTAATGTGTCTTTAAATTGTTTTATGAAATCAGGTAGAGGATCTTTTTTTATATGTAAGAAATTATTTTCTCTAAAGAAGTCAAATGTTTTTTCCAGGTATAGACTTTTTTCCATGAAGGCCAGACCTGCATTTTTATCACCAAAGGTGCAAATAATATTGTTCTTAGATAGCTTGGATCTCAAGGATTTAATTGTACTGAAAATAATGTTGTCACTGTATATATTATCAGTTAGATTTAACATTGATGTTGTGCAACTATACCCATATCGAAAACCCGATTGTTCTGAAGGGAGCAGACTATTGGTCTCCATATACTCCACCATACTCCAGCCTTCATAACCTTCACTAAAACTTTAGAAAGAACAGGGAGAATACTTATTGGTCGCAAGTCACTATACTTTCGTGGCTTATCCTTTTTGAGCAGAGGAATAACCTCTGCGCGTTTCCATTCCAAGGGAAAGACATAGTCAACTAAACAACAATTCAGTATGTGGGTCAAATATGGCAAAATGGTGGGGCAACACAGTTTGATCATCTCAATGGAAATTCCATCAGTACTAATAGCAGAAAATGTAATAGATGCAATCACGTCAGAAACCAGAGGGATCTCCACAGTCTTAAATGAAAACTCACTACTATAAATAGGAGAACTATACAGAGCAAGGTTAGAAGTCTGCAAATCTTTAATAATATCATTTACACTGCCTACAAAATAATCATTAATCTGATCAGGATGTTTTAAATTTAAAGGTAGACAAAATTTTTTAATTGGCTTTAAATTAAAAATTTTTCAAGTTATTCCACATCTGTTTAGTATTGCCCGTTGCAACAATAGAACCAAAATAAGCTCGTTTTTCATTTCTTATAGCTGCAGTTGTAAGATTACGAAGGGTCTTATAATATTCCCCATGAGCAGGCCTGCCCATATGTCTAAACTTGGTTTTAGACTCATTTCTCAACTTAATCATCAATCTAATATTATCGAACAGAGCACTAGAAAAAGTAAGCTAGTTATCACAACAACAGAAATAAGCTATAGCCTTTAAACTTTAGCAAATGTCAAACTGTTTAGTTTTTCCGTCGTTCATCTAATGTGCTCCTCTTAGCGATATTTCTTGTGATTCCGCTTAAAAATCGTTTTAACACGGCATTTATTCTACATAAAGTTGATCCAAATTTTTCATTAAATTCACAAATGAATTCATATGTTATATGACTCAACTTAGGTATAGGCTATGTAACATACAATTAGCCTGAAATTTAGCAAAGGTTTCAAAAAGGTAATAAAATACAGCATGTTCCATTTGAAAGACTTGACACCACTTTCGGTGTAACCACAAGTAATCGGAAAGTGAAAATATTTTAGTTAAAAAGATCGTATCCATAAATGTTCAAACCCCACTTCATTTGGTTCTCTATATAGTTCAAATGTACGGTCGTCGTGGATGACCCTGTATATAAGATAAATGCACACTCAAAATAATCCTTCTGGTAGCACAAAATGTCTTCATCCTAACGAAGGATGGATTTGTGGATTATGTACGTCTGCACTAGTCTTCGTAAAGCATTGCTTGCAGAAGTGATTTTCAAAATAAGCTATTAATCTGAAATGAAAAATATGCGAATCCTGCGTACTACCAGTAACAACATACGTGTAGGTATGTTGATTGAAATCTAAAGCGGCCTTTACACGATCAATCTATTTTGGTGCTTGGAACTACTCTTCGAGTGAAACGCAAACACCGGATGAAAGAGTAGTTGAAGAAGAGAGATGAATATTCTCATCTAGTGCTGTGAAAAGAAATCAGCCTCTGCGAAGTTGATGGTTTCAAGAACTACTTTCGAATGGATGAAAATACCTTTAATCATTTTTGAAAAGACATTATAGTAACATGAGAGAAAGTATAAGTGTTAGGGAAAGATTAGCCTTAACCCTGAGGTACTTGGCCACAGGAACAAATTTTGAAGACTTGAAGTTTTCTGTCATAATGTGCCCCAGCAACTATCAGCAAAGTTGTAATAGTAAACCTTTCTACAGTGTGTTATAAAAGGTAAATATTTTTTCGATATTAATTCTCATTTTTTGAGGTTTAGCCCTGCTTGATTAAGGACTAATTTTGAACATATATTTAATTTTTAAAAAACAAGTGAGCCTTGACAGTGAAAGAAAAACTCTTTTTGTGGCAGGTAAAGTATCTTTTCTGTTTACAGTACGTGAAAGTGTTACTAAGAAGTTTTGTTCAGAATGAAAAATTATGGCCATATGCAAATTTTCGGATTGATCGGCAAACTTTGAAAAAATCCATATCCAACAATTTTAATTCTAGCAAAGACTGCCATGGATAAAACAAAATTGCTTTCCTGTCACTGTTAATCTGTCAAACTGTAATTTAGTAAATTTAAAGTGTTTTTTAAATACAATGTTAACATTAGAGGAAAAAGTTTACGTGATTCAGTGTTATGGAACCGGGGAAAAACCGATAAATGTGGTTATTGCTTTATTTAGTGGAAAATTTTCAAATACTGGAATTAAAAGAAGTAGTTGTTGGCGTTTAATCAAAAGATTTCTTAGAGCTGGAAGTATTCACTCTAACAAAAAATAATATGATGAAACTGATTAACTTTTAACTATGATTAACTGTTTTCTTAAAGTACTATTGACGAAAATAACCTAAAATGGGTTTTATCAAAGTAGGTCGATGATTCCGAAAATTTTCATATGGCCCTAACTTTTCATTCTGAATACAATCTCTTAGTAACATTTTACTTTACCTGATGCACAAGAAGTTTTCGCTTCAGTGTCAACAGTCACTTATTTTTTAAAATTTGAAAATATATTCAAAATTAGTCTTTAACCAAGCAGGGCTGAACCCCAAAAGATGACAATTAATATCGAAAAAAATTTACATTTTATAAGAGTCGTTTCACCTATCCGAGGACACACTGTATATGTCCTTCAAGACAACATGGAGATAGTATGTATTGCTCAATGAAATTGCGAAAAGCATCTTGTTCATTATCACGGGAACTGGATGAACCAACAGTATCTCCATCATGTTGAACGTCAACAATGTCAGTTAATCGGTCAGTCATTTCCACCACTTCTTCACAGCGCGCCTCTGAACTTGTGGGCTTGAACTGAACTGAGTGTAATGTAGAAAATAAGAATTAAACCTGTTTTCAAATCATCTTGGCTAAAATAACATATGTTTTTTCAGTCTGTAGACATGTTTTGTTATTGTTACAATTAAATAAAAGTATTTAATTTTGAATGTTGAGTTACACTGAGTATTGATGGAAATATTGGCGCCATCCTTTGATTATATATAATATGGATTGAGCTAACTGAATATATCTACTAACAAAAATGTTGCTCAAGGTGAATAGACGCAGATGGAAAGCGATAATGTGAAAGTGTAACAAAGATAGATATATTATATGTCAGTACGCTTCTATATCTATCTCACTTCTATCAGTACACCCATTATATGGCAGTACGCTTCTATGTCTATCTCGGTTCGATCACCTTGCGCAAGCTATCTCTCTCGTTGGCTCAATCCATATTATATATAATCAAAGGCGCCATCCAAGGACAGTAGAATCTAACAGGACTGCTACATCCATTGTATTTTTGTAGTCCACTAGGGATTGGTTGCCCGCACTCTACTTCACACTATTTGCCACGCCTGGTAACTGTCTGTGTTTTTAGAGGTTATATGATAGAAATTAATACGTCTAAAAACATAAAACTTCAAAAATAATATGAATACGTCTAGGATATAACCTTTAAAAATACACAGCAAACCCATAGACCATAATAACAGCTGGTCGTGGAAAATGGTGTGACGTAGTTGGCGGGTAGGTTGTCACAACAATGGATGTAGCAGTCCTGTTAGATTTTACTGTCCTTGCCGCTTAATGGTCTATCGACAAGACAGATATCCCTTATGTAACGATTGCACAGTCTCTCTAAGGTTTTCAATGTTTGCTGATGCATAAAACCTGTTTGGTTTTGTTTTGCGAGGGAGTTATCATACTCTTCGCTTCTCTGTGACCTGGATGTTTTTTCCAATGTAAGGCTACCTTCGAGGCCTTGTGATAGATAGACTTGTTTTAGATGGCTTTTTTTGTAATCCACAACCGGGTTAGAATCCAATGAAGGGCGTATTCGTTGCTTCTTTGGCCAGCTTTTCCGCCTTCTTATTGCCCTCAATGTCTCTGTGACCTGGAACCCACCAAACCAAAGAGCCATGGAAAGGACATAGCTGGGGATCAGTTTCAGAGGTGAGTGCGCAATGAGGAGACCCAAAGACGTACTAACAATAAGATCACAGCCATA
Source organism: Onthophagus taurus (assembly GCF_036711975.1). Classification (NCBI taxonomy): domain Eukaryota; kingdom Metazoa; phylum Arthropoda; class Insecta; order Coleoptera; family Scarabaeidae; genus Onthophagus; species Onthophagus taurus. Next base: position 5,235,777 of record NC_091968.1, on the reverse strand, counting down.
GTGGTGAGGATTGCTGGCCCATTCATAAACTCTACTGATAACTGTGATTTATTGGAATTTCATATTTCAAGTAGACACTCCCTGCGTGATGATGGGCAGTAAAGTCTTCAATGATTACTTCCCAATATTTCAAAAAAACCTTTGTTATGTTATGTTATTCTCTGCAGCTAAACAAGCTGTCAGAGAGGATTATCTAGTGATAATAATATAAGAAAACAATATTAAACGTACCGCTATATCTAAGAAATCTCTTCTTACACTTCAAGTTCTCTTCTTTAAGGATGATCTTAATGGTTTGGCCTGCAAATTACTATTTATATTTGTACCTAAAAGGATATATATTAAATTTTAAACGCAAAATTATAAACAAATTATTACCTCAAGGATAAAGATATTCAAATTCCACCTTTATACACGCCTTAATCGAACTAAACCAGTTCCTGTTTTCTTCTATCAGGTAATGAATATCTATCGAAATGGAAATTCCATTGCGCGCGGTATAATTTATGGTCTAAAAATACAAAATTACAAAAACCTATAATAATTTATACCTTGAATAGGAATTTATTATTTTATAAAATGAAAACTTAATAAACATTAAAATTTTTAGAAACGTAATTTCATCATGATTCTTTCTTTTCCAAATTCGATTTATATCTATTAATCAAATTTATTTATTCCACGTAAATTTCTATACGTGATTTGGAACCGTACTAAGCCACAGTGAAAGTGATTTTCATCCTGAGACAATGTCTTGAAATTAAATAACCGTTTCTTTGGCGTCTGTTAAATGCTTTCTTTTGTATTCATAAAAACTTTATCGCGAAAAAGTCTCGATGTCGTAATAATAAAAGGTTCGACGACGATTATTTCATCTTTTAAAACATTGTTTTTATGAGGTTATTAAATATCAAGGGACCAATCCCATATTTACTAACGATTTTTGAATTAAAAGGTCAATCATTTTATTTAATTACTTAATTATTACATATTGATTTTAATGAGCTTATTAAGATGTGGTAAATTAAATTTTTTAATTGAGAATGAGTTAATTTTCTTTGCAATTTTTCGGGGTGAAAGTTATTGGGATTTAAAGCATGGGTTTGGAATTTAGGGTGGGGTTTTGATCAAGTATAAAGACAAATACCGCGATCTGATACGGTTTAGTTGTTGTAATGTTGGTGTGAGAAAATATTTAAAAGGTTTATTTTCTTCTTCTTAGTGGTTATAAGATGAGGCTGTCATTTTTCTTTCTCTGTTTTATCACCGTAAGTTACCTACTTTAATTTTTTTTATATATAAATTAAATTATTTTAAGATTAGAACATAATATGTTTTTTTTTGTTCTTGATATATAATTCAAAGGTCGATTAAACTCGATGGCATTGAAAAAGTAATTGCAAACCTGGTTTAATGTAGGTCTTAGGCTGCGCCTTAAATTTTTTGCTACTCAATTATGAGTCGTTTTATACTATTTATACGGTTTATTGCACCGGGGAAGGTTAAATAACTGCATTTCAATCATTTTGTGTTGGAAAATCACAAAATTGTTTTATTTTGTGCGATTGCACAATCTAGTTTTTATCATTAATCCTTCTCCCTTGACAAAAAGACTTTCTTCTCTTTTGTATACCAACTGAGAATGAGGTCAGAAAGCCGAGTATAAAGCAAAAAAATGAACCAACTCACCGCCAAAAGCTGTTCATTCGAACAACCGTTGGGACACTTTCGATTTTAAAACCAATCCGGTTTCTGAAAAAGAAATAAATAACACATGAGGCAATGAAGATCATAATTTGGTTCATTTACGTTACGTAAAAAGCGTTATGAAATCGAAATTAAGTCAGATTCAAAGCAGTTATTACATCACATTTTTTAATAAAGAACTTCTTTTATATAATAATTAATTATTATAATTTTTTTTAAGATCCTTTATAAAACAACCGCTCAAGTTCCACCACGTTTAGCAATCCCCGGAGCAGTTTTAGTAACATCCCAGCAATCGAGACCTGTTCAATCAAGACCGCGTCCATCTCAACAAACATTCCAAGATATCCCCATAAGAAGGAAAACGAGTTTCAACGCCATTCCATCTCCAACCCGCGAAACTCGCCCTGTAATTGAAGAATCCGAGGATATTCCACAACCTTTCAGCTCAACGTTTGAAGCTGAAGTAGCCAAATTAGGGTTAAGTTCTTTGCAATCAGGAATTGGTCAAGCGGTGAGTTCAGCGGAAGAAGAAGAAGAGGAGGAACCGCAAAGGGCTGTTGCTTTTAGACCGGAAAGACCGGTTCCGGTTTCGCGTGAAGATATCCGAGCTCCATCTCGCCCTGCTCCTCTTCCTCAACAACGCCCGGTTCAAGTCGCTCAACAAAGACCGGCGACACCAACGAGGCAAGCGCCACTTTTCAGAGAAAGTATAGTAAACGTTAGACAACAAATTAGACAGGAATCAAGGGACGAAGAAGAAAATATCCCAATAAGGAGACCCCAACCCATCAGACCTTCCATTACTCAAGAATATCGAGCTCCCGTTCGGGCACAACCACTTCCGGTTCGCCAACAAGTTCAATACGAAGATGAAGATCCTAAAAGAAACAAAAATCGTAAACCTCCAGTTCAAATTTTAAGAAAATATAGAACTGATAACGAAGATGGAAGTATCACGTGGGGATATGAAAACGAGGATGGAACTTTTAAAGAGGAAACGATAGGAATTGATTGTATCGTAAGAGGAAAATACGGTTACACAGATCCTGAAGGTACTCGAAGGGAATATACTTACGAAGCTGGCGGTGTTTGTGATGAACCCGAAGAAGAATTAATTCTTCAAGAACCCGGCCAACCAATCCGAGCTCAACCACCACCAAAAGGAGGCAAAAAATTGTATAGACTTCCGGTTTAAGTACCTAAAAATAAGTAAATTTAGATATTAATCAGGTTGTAATTGAAAATTTTGATTTAAATTGTTACTTTTTTCAAGTTTTTTTGTAATAAAATTAAGAAATTTTTTTTTGACATTTTGATTTTGTTTTTATCCCAATAGATGGCGGTATAATTATTTAGTTTTTTTTTAGATAAGGTTCCTAAAACAAGGATTTGTTTTAATTTAAACATTTTTCATTAAATTACCACATTTCTGATTTTTTTGGAAAGATTTCTGGATAAAATTAAAATAAATTTAAAAGTTCTAAATTAGTGCAATCCCGAAAGATGGCGCTGAAATAATTTTTAATAACAATAATAATTAAAAAATAATCAATGTGATGTCGGTGAAACATAAAATAGGTCAAATTGGATTAAATGAAGTCTTATTTTCATTAATTATTGTTATTAAAAATGCCATTTAAAGATTTTCCTTGACTTTATCTTTATCGTAATTCATTCCTTTTTCTTTTAGAAGAATCTAACATTAATTTATTCCTAAAAAAATTAAAAATGATTTAATTTAACTTAATAATAATAAAATCCTAATTATTTATTAATACCAATAATTTTTAATTTTTTTTACTCACTTAGGATACGTTCTTTAACCCAAATAATTGTCAACTGTCAAACGTGACATTTGACATTTAACAAATAAATGTTAAATCAGCCGTTAATACTCGAAAGGAATATACTTACGAAGCTGGTGGTGTTTGTGATGAACCCGAAGAAGAATTAATTCTTCAAGAACCCGGCCAATCAATCCGAGCTCAACCACCACCAAAAGGAGGCAAAAAATTGTATAGACTTCCGGTTTAAGTACCTAAAAATAAGTAAATTTAGATATTAATCAGGTTGTAATTGAAAATTTTGGTTTAAATTGTTACCTTTTTCAAGTTTTTTGTAACAAAATTAAGAAATTTTTTTTTGACATTTTGATTTTGTTTTTATCCCAATAGATGGCGGTATAATCGTTTTATTTTTTTTAGATAAGGTTCCTAAAACAAAGATTAGTTTTAATTTAAACATTTTTCATTAAATTACCACATTTCTGATTTTTTTGGAAAGATTTCTGGATAAAATTAAAATAAATTTAAAAGTTCCAAATTTGGTGTAATCCCGAAAGGTGGCGCTGAAATAATTTTTAATAACAATAATAATTAAAAAATAATCAATGTGATGTCGGTGAAACATAAAATAGGTCAAATTGGATTAAATGAAGTCTTATTTTCATTAATTATTGTTATTAAAAATGCCATTTAAAGATTTTCCTTGATTTTATCTTTATCGTAATTCATTCCTTTTTCTTTTAGAAGAATCTAACGTTAATTTATTCCTAAAAAAATAAAAATGATTTAATTTAACTTAATAATAATAAAATCCTAATTATTTATTAATACCAATAATTTTTAATTTTTTTTACTCACTTAGGATACGTTCTTTAACCCAAATAATTGTCAACTGTCAAACGTGACATTTGACATTTAACAAATAAATGTTAAATCAGCCGCTAATACTCGAAAGGAATATACTTACGAAGCTGGTGGTGTTTGTGATGAACCCGAAGAAGAATTAATTCTTCAAGAACCCGGCCAATCAATCCGAGCTCAACCACCACCAAAAGGAGGCAAAAAATTGTATAGACTTCCGGTTTAAGTACCTAAAACTAAGTAAATTTAGATATTAATCAGGTTTTAATTGAAAATTTTGGTTTAAATTGTTACTTTTTTCAAGTTTTTTTGTAATAAAATTAAATTACTTTTTGACATTTTGTTTTTGTTTTTATCCCAATAGATGGCGGTATAATCGCATTATTTTTATAAGATTTTATATTTATATCATATAAAATATTGTATATTTTTTACAAAGATTTGTTTTAATTCAAATATTTTTCATTAAATTACCACATTTATGATTTTCCGAAAAGATTTTTAGATAAAATTAAAATAAATTTAAAAGTTCCAAATTTAGTGTAATCCCGAAAGATGGCGCTGAAACAATTTTTAATAACAATATTAATTAAAAAATAATCAATGTGATGTCGGTGAAACAAAAAATAGGTCAAATTGGATTAAATGAAGTCTTATTTTCATTAATTATTGTTATTAATAATGATATTTAAAAATTTTGCTTGACTTTATCTCCATCCTAATTCATTAATTTTTGTTTTAGAAGAATTTAAATTAATTTATCCCTAAAAAATAAAAATAATTTAATTTAACTTAATAATAAAATCCTAATTATTTATTAATAACAATAATTTTTAATTTTTTTACTCACTTAGGATACGTTCTTTAACCCAAATAATTGTCAACTGTCAAACGTGACATTTGACATTTAACAAACAAATGTTAAATCAGCCGCTGGTTTCGTTTCAATCGAAAGATATATCGTTTTTTTGAAGGTATGTTTTAACCACAACATTAAAAATCCTTTTTCCTATTTAAACATCCTTTTTTAGTTATCCACAATGTCGGACAGCAACGGAGAATTAAGCGACGAGAACATAATTATCAACGACCAAGACGGTTTGCCCAACGTTCATCCTAATTTAATGCCGGAAACGGATCCTGATAGTCCTCACGAAACCGACGATGAATTCGATGATTTACCATCCTCGTTGATCGTCACTAACATTCACGATACTGTGTTCACAAATGCGGGTTAGAACAACAATTATAACCTAAAAAATGAATTGAAATTAATAAATTAATTTGTTTTTTTTTTGTATGTAATAGAGAAAAAAGAAGAAGTAGAAGAATTATTTCGCGTTTTCGATCCTAAAGTAACGTTTCAATGGTTACGTAGTTTTCGACGTGTTCGGGTCAACTTTGAAACGCCTTTAGCTGCAGCAAGCGCCAGAGTTCAATTACATCAGTACAAAATAAACGAGTCGGTGATAACGTGTTATTTCGCGCAACCTGTAACACCTGTAAAAAATAGCAGTTTACAACCACCAGCTCCGTTCAAACAGTTCCTGATTTCACCCCCAGCGTCGCCTCCATTAGATTGGGAACCAAGACCAGAAGGGGAACCAATCATTAATCATGATCTATTAGCAGCCTTAGCTAATTTAACACCTGGATCTTCTCACGAACTTCATCCTCCTTCACCTGGTCAACCAAGTATTGTTGTTCATACAGCTCTTGGAGGTGGTAATAATAAAGGTAGGATTATACATACTAGTTGTCCAGAAAGATCGTAAATCTATATTTGGAGAAAAAAAAGGGTGTTAAAAAAATATTAAAAGGAAGGATTTGTGGAATAAGAAATGATAAAGAGTGACTCCGAGTGCTGATTTTGTGATATTTGTATTTTGTAAATGTAATTTTTTTTTATTGTTGATTTTTTGTTAGGTTAAGTTTCTTTGAATATCTTTTTGTTGTTGTTTTCTTATTGTCGTTATTATCAAAGTTTTTAAGCAATAAGAAAGTTTCTCTCATACTCTTTAAGTTGATAACATAATCTGGAAAAACTATCAATGTTGAAAATGCTCTCTGTCGAATGATAAAAGAAAGTGTGAATAAAAATTTTATTGAAAAGATAAGATTTAAAAAGATGTCTTTTGCTATTTTCAAAAATAAAAAAGAATTTAAGACGTTTAAAAAAAAAACTATTGTCTATGTTGATGTTAACTGTATGTCTTTTTAACACTTCCAATTAATGTTAATAAAAATGATAGTCCATAAAAACCTAATTGATTAAAGAAAAATGACAGAGAAAATGATATTCAAATGAAACATTGGTTATGTAACTATCAAGTCGGGTTTATATGGACTTAGTTAAATTTTGAAGCAATTATTACATACACGTCATGTTATTTCATTAAAGTTTTATTACTACCAACCTATAATAGAATAATTTATAATAATTTCGGGTGCAATTGGGAATAAAACGTTTGATAGTAATAATGATGATGATGTAATGATTGCTAAATACAATATGCGTTATACATGTTCGTACTTAAAAGGAGGTTTATATATCAGTATGGTTTAAGTAAAGGGAATCTTTATTATTGTGATGAAAAAATTATTATTAATCTTTTCGTTATTGTCTATATCAAATAATTATTAATTAACAATGTGGTTTTTAAGATCAAGATCAATTGTTCAATATGATGACATCTTTGAAAGTCTCTGATTGGCATCTGCATCGTTTTGCACGTAAAATACCAACATAACTAACGCACAGTCGTTATTTTTGTTTTATCTGATAACGTAGTTATCAATCTTTAAAACAAGATGAAGCTGAATCTGTTAAACTTTTAATGAACCATACAATCTGGGCCACCACTGCCTAAGATCTGATGTTAAGATTTTGAGTTCTAATTGTACAATTTGGCGAATTAACTTTTAAATGTCTGTTTGTGCTATACTATTATCACTATCTGCTACATTCCTTGATTTAATTTCATCTTCTATGGAGTACAATTTCATAAATAAATAAAATTTGGTAACATAATAATTTTTTATAACAATAATAAAGATTAAACATCTTCCTGTTTCTCTAAATCATCTTGTATAATAATAAAGAATATCTTTGAAGGGGTAAAAATCATGAATCTTGAAAAAATTCAAACAAAAAAAATTAAAAAGGTAATGAAAAAAAATCTTGGTATTTATTTGTAATAATTATGTTGTTAATTGTATATTTATTTATATATTTTAATATATTTGTTAATAAGATGTTAAAAAGTGTGTTATTTAAATTCCCCTACAATTAAATTAATCCTGTATGATACACTTTGCAACCTCTAGTAATAATTTATAGTGGTGTGATGTTAATGTTAAAAAAAGCAAGTTGAAACACAAAAACTTGAAAATGTCTATTAAAAATAGTAAAGTTTGGCAATATTTCAACATTAATGAAAGTGATGAAACAAAAGCTAATTGTAAATTGTGCAAGCAAGTAATATCAAGAGGAGGGAAAGGAAAAGCAGCTTCAACTAGTCCGGTACTACTTCATTTAAAACGACACCATGAAGATAAATATAAGAAATACCAACAAAACGAAACTGAAGATAAGAAACTTGAGAAAACGTTAACGGAAAATGTAAAACTAAAGACCAAACGAAAAATAAATCTTGGAATATAAACGATCCACGAGCTAAAAAAATTACTGCCAAAATAGCTGAGATGATTTGACACGTTTATTAATACTTTGGGAAATTTTCATACTCATATTCCAAGAACTGGATTTTATACGAATTTTTAAAACTTAATCGGCGAAAATTGCAAAATTTTAAAAAATTGTTGATTATTTCAAAAATTTATTTCTCAAGAACTAAAAGTGATTTTTCAAAACGGCTTTTTGCATTAAAAAGAGGATACTTTAATTAATAATTGGTGATATTTCCACAAGGATCCTTCAAGAAATTAATTTTATAGCGAATTTTGAAAATTATCGAAGAAAATTGCAACATCGAAAATTTTATGAAAACTTCAAATATTGTTTTCTCAAAAACTAAAAGTTATTTTTCAAAACGTGTCGGTTCATTAGAAAGAGGACACTTTTATTAACATTTTGGGAAATTTTCATACTCATATTCCAAGAACTGGATTTTATATGAATTTTGAAAACTTAATCGGCGAATATTACAAAATTCGAAAAAATTGTCGATTATTTCAAAAATTTATTTCTAAAGAACTAAAAGTGATTTTTCGAAACGGCTTTTTGCATTAAAAAGAGGATACTTTAATTAATAATTGGTGATATTTCCACAAGGATCCTTCAAGAAATGAATTTTATAGCGAATTTTGAAAATTATCGAAGAAAATTGCAACATCGAAAATTTTATCAAAACTTCAAATATTGTTTTCTCAAAAACTAAAAGCTATTTTTCAAAACGGGTTGGTGCATTGGAAAGAAGACACTTTTATTAACACTTTGGGAGATTTTCATGCTAATATTCCAAGAAATGGATTATATACGAATTTTTAAAACTTAATCGACGGAAATTGCATAATTCGAAAAAATTGTCGATCCTTGTTTTAAAAAAAATTAAATCAAAAAGTTAAATCAGATTTCGTAAATGATTGAAATAGAACATATGGACCGTTTATTTTGAAAGTGGTGTAAGTCCATTTTTGAAAAAAATGAGATATTAAGTACGTAATTCATGCTTAATTTAATGTAAATTTTTTATGTATAACTAGTCCGTGTTTAATTTCTTACAAAATTCCCCTGTTTTGTAAAATTTAAAATTGGTCGGTAAATGAAGTATCATAATATTCATAATCATCGATTATGAAAGTGGTGTAAGTCCAATTGACAGAGGTAAGTGGCTTAGTTGATGGTTGTCGATCAGCCTGTTATTTTTTGCATTTGTTTTATATTACGTGTCAAGAGTTAGTAGTTTAGGTTACTTTGGGTTACTTATTGTATTTTTTTTCCTAAAATCGATAACTTCAGATTAACATCAGATAGTGATATAGGTAAGAATAAATAGTAAATCAATATTATTTTATGACAACTTACAAATTAACGATTTTTAAAAAGAGAAGAATGATAGAGGTAGAATCTTCATCAGATGAGGATATTGTTACTGAGAACTTAGATTCTGCTGAACAAAATAAAGGAAAATATATGCAACAAATAAACAAAATTAAGCGAAGTACTGGACAAAAGTACTATACAAAAAGAGGAAAACTCATTCCAGCAAAAAAATTTGAAGCCAAAAATTTTAATTGTTCGAAGAAATGTATATAGCGTATTAATAAAACACAACGTATAGAAATTTATGATAAGTTCTGGAATATAGGTGATTTTAATAAGCAAAATGTATTTCTCTATTGTAATGTTCAACGTGAAACTGTCAATAGAAGAAGGCCTAGAAATAATTCGGGCACTATGCTTATAAATTTTAGCTGGTCACTTCTGGTGGAAACATTTTAGTATGTAAGAAATTTTTTATTGATACTTTCCAAATATCTACTGGACGAATTGATCGTATCCTAAAAGCGCATGAGAATATTCCGAAAGACATGCGTGGAAAAATGGATGGCTCTTGCAGAAGAACTAGTGAGCTAGTGACGAATACGGTGATAGAACACATAAAAAGCTTTCCGGCATTTGAAAGTCACTATACTCGATCCCAAAATCCAGAACGGATGTTTTTAAATCTTGAATTAAACATAAGAAAAATGTATAATTTATACTTAGAAAAATGGAAGGAAAATAAATAACTTGAGTTCAGTTAATGAATGGACATACAGGAAAATCTTTAAACGAGATTTCAAGTTCCACTTCCATTTGCTACGTAAAGATATACCTGTGCGAAATGCGATTTCTTAAACATGAAAATTAAGACTACTGATGACGAAGGAAAAACAATTCTTGTACAAAGACATGATGTTCACTTGCAAGATGCTGAATTAGCTAGAAAAGCATCACAAGAAGATAAAATTCTGGCATCAAAAAATCCTGATAAATACTTTGCCTTCTCTTTTGACTTACAAAAAGCTTTACCTTACCCCAAATTATCTGTCTCCATCGCATGTTATAAACGAAATATGTATGTTTTAAACGAGGGTTTTCACAATTTCCACGACAATAAAGTTAATCGCAAGAATTTGCTGTTTAAGGCATTTAGAAAATGTAACGACCAATGTTAAAAATGCCATGTTATTTGCCTACAGTGACATGTGTACTGGGCAAAATCGAAATTTACAAATGGCATTGATGTGGTTGAAGGTTCTCTAGTCGTTGGAAAATAACATTGATATAATTGATCACAAATTTTTACTCTCGGGGCATTTATACCTTCCGAACGATGCAGATTTTGGCATCATAGAAATGGCATTGCGAAAAAAGAATTTTATTTACACACCACAGGATTATTATGATGTAATAACACAATGTAGAAAACATGATAAATTCATTTTACATGAAATGAAACGAGAGAATTTCGTTTCAATACAAAATCTTAAAAATGCGATTAAAAAACAAATAAAAAAAACACTAATGGAGAACAGGTAAATTGGTTGCAAATATGTTGGATAAGGTTTCTCAAAAGTGCTCCATACGGTATTTTATATAAAACATCGATGAAGGACAAAGAATTTAAAACTATAAATTTATTACCTACACGTCCTGGAAGACCGCTAAAATTTGAAAAAATCGCCCTCGCGCCTTTGTACCAAGATAGCAGGCCTATTATGAAAAATATAAAGACATCCCTCGGTCCATAGCCGAATTATGATTGAGGGATCTGTAATTTTCGAACATTTTAATCATGGATAACTTATTTTTTTTAAATGGAACAATATACCAATTTTTGCATAACTGGATGTAAAATTTAATTTCCTTTCAGTTTTATACAGGTATCATGGTGTCTATCTTCAACGGTTTTGGAGATATTCCCGATTTTTCAGTTTTTTACGATAAATATGTATTGCGAAGTAGGCTTAGGACTGGTAAAATAGAAGGTGGTCGACGCTTTGCAATACTATTAAAAATTGAAGTAGGCTTGGAAAACAAACTAGCTAAACTGTCATTAGTGTTCCACGCATTAGAACTGTCATTAGTGTTCCACGCATTAGAACTGTATATTTAAGTATTATTTGTTAACATAATAATTAAAAATGTCACTTACGCGGAAAGAATTAGTCGATATGGTTTTCGTCCTCGGCGAATATAACAAGAACGCTTTGATAGCGTCAACAGTTTACGCACAACAATATACAGATAGGTGGGCATTTCTGTCCTTACTGGAAAGATTTACAAATACTGGATCCGTAAAACGTACTAAGCGCAACCGTAATAACTCCGTACCTACGTATGAAAACCAGTTGCACGTATTGTTAGCTGTGCAAGAAAATGCAGAATCTAGTGTGCGTGAAATAAGTAGGAGGACAACCATCAGTAAATCTTCGGTACACAGGATTTTAAGAAAACATAATTATCATCCGTATTGAAACCAGTTGCACCAGGAAATTACTGAAGGCGATTTCGAAAGCAGGCTGTTATTCTGTCAGTGGGCAATTGAAAGAACTAATCTTGATGCGAATTTTTTCGGACAGGTGATGTTTTCGGATGAAGCTACCTTTCACAAAAATGGGTTTGTGAATCGTCACAATTGTCATTATTATGATACAACAAACCCCCATCGATTCAGATGATCAGTGAACGTGTAGTCAGGTGTCATTGGAACGCACATCATAGGCTCTTTCTTTCATAATCAACGTTTGACGGGTATGATTTATTTAGAATTTTTAGAAAATAGTTTGGGCGTTCTTTTGGAAAATATTCCACTAGCTATTCGTCAGTGGATGTGGTTCCAACACGATGGTGCTCCACCGCACAATACCGCCCAAGTACGTCGGTATTTGGATGTGTCCTTTCCGGACCGCTGGATAGGACGAGGAGGACCTGTTAGATGGCCTCCGAGATCGCCAGATCTTACCACTTGCGATTTCTTTTTATGGGGGTTTCATTAAAAGCAAGGTTTATGAGACATTACCAACTACTCTTGACGATATACGTCAAGGCATTGTAAGAGCTTTTCAAGAAATCACACCAGAAAACGATTACAAAAACGATTTCTATTATGTAGTGAACAAAACATTTTGAACATTTGATGCAATAGTGTTTTTTTATTTGTGTTTTGTTGGCCACTTTTTAAGCATGCCAGTAATATTTCTGCCAATCCCAAGCCTGGTAAAATGCGAGGGGAAGATGACCGGCGCTGCGAAATCTAGCATCTATCTAGAAATCTAGTATCTATCGTTAAAAACTGAAAAATCGGGAATATCTCCAAAACCGTTGAAGATAGACACCATGATACCTGTATAAAACTGAAAGGAAATTAAATTTTACATCTAGTTATGCAAACACTTGTATATTGTTCCATTTAAAAAAATTAAGTTATCCATGATTAAAAAGTTCGAAAATTACAGATCCCTGCTTAAGAACTCCATAATATAAATGCATAATTTTCTATTAGCAAACGTGTGCTCTTTTATTGTTAATCCAAAACAGAAAACCAAATCTTTCTAGCTTTCACAGTTTCGGCAATATTGCCAAATTTATAAGACGTTGCAAATGTCATTTTTTTCGAAAATCGTCATATAATTCAAAAACGATACCAACTAGACCTAAGGTATCCTTAACAAAGTACCATTGAAATTTCACGAGGAATCCAAAAATGCAATAATATACAGAATGTTCCATTTAAAATAACAAAGTTGATATCCATTTCCAGTAGAACCGGAAGTTCGCCATTACTGAAACTAATTTTAAAATATGTACAATATGATTCGATTCAACTTTTATTTGAAACATTTTTTGAAAAACTCAATCATAATTCGGCTATGGACCGAGGCAACTTAGGTGGGACACTCTGTATACCACCGGTGCATCATGCATATTTCGAAACACTGCCATATGCAGAGCATAAGTAAATACTATCAATATCTTGTATTTTTAACAATGTAATTAGCGTCTAAAATTAAAAATACTGCTTCTATTTTATGTCGTGTCATTATTTGTAAACAGAATTGGATCAATATGAAGTATATTTTAAGTGATATTTGATTTTTCAAAATTGAAACTAAACGATTTTTACAATTGTCTAATTTTGAAAGTGGTGTAAGTCCATTTGCAGTCCGTAAGTATACATCAGTTTAGTAAATACGCCGCGTTTAGTAAAAACAGTAGAAATACTGCCAGACTTGATATAATTTGCCTAAATTTTTTAATTAACATTTTTTAAATTAATTTTGATTTTTGAAACAAGAGAAAATGGACTTACACCACTTTCAAAATAAACGGTCCATATGTTCGTTAACATCTTTTTTTGTAATTGCATTAACTATCATATGTCAAAGTTTGATGGTGAGCTAATAAATCGGCTTGTATAATACATAAATTTTATTTACAATGAATTAGTTGTGTATTGATCTGGCCAGTTTTGTCAGCTGATCGTGCCATCCCTAAATTAATGATTCATTATTTATTCTATAACCACAGAGATGATATTGAAACTTCAGTTTAGGAATTTACAGTCAAATACGTTTATCGTTGTTACTACAATAAATTGTGGATTTTCATTTAAGGAATGAAAATGGAAGGAATTGGAAATAAATCTTTAAAGTTATGATACTTAGTTTTAGGTTCTTTAAAAAAAGAAGTCTTTTCAGGGATTCTGCTTTATTAAATGTCAATACGTTCATATATAGAGTTATTTTATATGTATATATATTTATATACAATTTTCGACTAAATTCTACACTCTACAAGTATCACATATAATTACAAAATATACGGAAATATACTTTGGAATCGCACAATAGTACGAGGTTCTTATTTTTTTATCATAAATTTTTTTTTAATATTTTTTCATTTTGGATATTGTCTACCGTATCGCCTGTGCATGACATTAAATTATTGTAAAATTAATATCAATAGAAATCAAATCGATTATAAATGATCAAAAAGGAATATTGAATAAGTAATACCATTTTTTTAATACTTTATTCAACCCTCAACATTTTTTTTAATAAATTGTTTTCTCATTACGATTTCTTTTTTAATTGAGTATTTACATACGACTAACCATTAAAATTTACAAACATTGCACAAGCACAAAAATTTCATTCCGGATTTTTTTCTTTTTATTAATTTCTTAATTATTCCATATATTTGCATTAAGTTAAAAAAGTTTAAACACTTAAAAAATTGTAAAAACAGATAAATTAATAAATTAAAATAATAAAAAAAAACAATAATAATTAATACAGGTTAATAAAATACCTTGCAGAAAAACACATCTATAAAAAATTAGCTAATAAAATCAAAATTGTATAAATTAACAAGAATTAAATCAATATATAATATTATCATTTTGCAATATTACAACAATTATATCTCAGGAGATAATTTATTATTTTTTTTTGTTTGTTAACTCTGGTTATTTTGTATTGTTATTTTCACTTATTATCAATTAACACTATCATCTATTGGTGTAACTCTATTATTTTTTAACTTTATCTATTGGTTTATACATTTTTGCTTTTAAATTAATTTTGGAAAATGTAATTTTTTAGTTATAAACTGAGATGAATCGTCATAAATATGTATTAGACCCAAAAAATACGTATACAAGAAAAATTGGGGAAATCAAAAGATTGTCATGGTTAAGAAGTATATGGCACAGACTTGTTTAATTTATTTTTTTTTTGTTTTTTATTAGATTTCGATCAAATCTGTCAATTAAAAAAAAAATCAAAAACTTACCTTTTTTTTTTCACAAAATTTATCCCTTCTATTCTACGTTATTCATGTTTATTATTTTTTTTTTAAATTTTCTTTAAAGGATTCTCTACACATTTATCTCTGTGCTTAATTACATTTATACCCGGATTTGATGTTTATACCCAGAAGAGGTTTCTTAATTTCTTAATAGGTCATTTTTCGTTTTTTACTTATCTGGTTTTAATGACGCATAACATCTTTGGCATACTCTGACGGGTTTAAGGATTCTTAATCGGGATATTTCGCTTTCAAAGCGGCTACATTTCGAACAAAAAACTTCGCCGCAATTACGACAGTGATGTTTTCGTTCGTAAATTGTAAATCGAATGTTGCAACCTGCACAAAAATCGGCTCCTTCGTCTCTTAACCAATGATCAGCCGCTCGACCGGGAACTTCGCAAACACTCCAAGAAAAAACTCGTCCTCTTGCATCTCCAACATAAACTGTACGATGATCTCTACAAATTTAATTAATAAATTTAATAACAATATACAGGATGGGATGTCTCACGTAACTGGTTCATTAGAACTTTTTCAGGTTCCACTATTCGTAGAGATTTGAAATTTTGGTAGCATGGGTTGTTCATTCATTGTGACAGAATTAAAACGCTATTAAAATACATTCAGTAAAGGCTTTTGGAATCAATTTTGGCGAAATATTCAATCCCCCCAATTCCAGGGGGATAATGGTAATTTGGCAGAACAGTTTTCGCAACTTCCTCTTTCTTTTGAATTTGCGCTACGACATTTTCGTGGACGCAGTAAATTTGAATATTTATTTATCAGACCTGTAGCTACAGAACGACGAAAATCTGATAGAATATTGAGAAAAAACATATTGAGCAAAAACTAACATTTTCGCATAATAAGTGTCAAAAAAGATGCTAATTTAAAAATTCCTGGAAGCCGTATTTATCGAAATTAAGGAATGAGGCTTATTCTAAATTAAAGCTCAAAGCTTCCTCTTTAAAATGATGTATAATAATTGTTGGGTTGGGTTGGAAAAATATTGAGAAAAAAAACGTTGAAATAAAACTTACATTTTCGTATAACCTAAACGTGTCAAAAAAAGATGTCAATTTAAAAATTCCTAGAAGCCGTATTTATTGAAATTAAAGAATGAGACTTGTTCTAAATTAAAGCTCAAAGCTTTCTCTTTAAAATGATGTATAATAATTGTTGGGTTGGATTGGAAAAATATTGAGAAAAAAGACGTTGAAATAAAACTTACAGTTTCGTATAACCTAAACGTGTCAAAAAAAGATGCTAATTTAAAAATTCCTGGAAGCCGTATTTATTGAAATTAAGGAATGACACTTCTTCTAAATTAAAGCTCAAAGCTTCCTCTTTAAAATGATGTATAATAATTGTTGGGTTGGATTGGAAAAATATTGAGAAAAAAAATGTTGAAATAAAACTTACATTTTCGTATAACCTAAACGTGTCAAAAAAGATGCTAATTTAAAAATTCCTGGAAGCCGTATTTATTAAAATTAAGGAATGAGACTTGTTCTAAATCAAAGCTCAAAGTTTTCTCTTTAAAATGATGTATAATAATTGTTGGGTTGGATTGGAAAAATATTGAGAAAAAAAACGTTGAAATAAAACTTACATTTTCGTATAACCTAAACGTGTCAAAAAAAGATGCTAATTTAAAAATTCCTGGAAGCCGTATTTGTTGAAATTAAGGAATGAGACTTCTTCTATATTAAAGCTCAAAGCTTTCTCTTTAAAATGATATACAGTGCTAGCGTAAAGTAACCCCCCCCCCCCCTGTTTAATTTCTGAACAGATTGAAATATCAATATGAGCAAAAAAACACAAAAAAGCAAAAAAGACACAAATATTGTCTTATGGAAAATTTTGCTATCACTTTTAGTTTTTCCGGAAAATGGATCAACTTTGTTTTTTTAAATGGAATACCCAGTATATTATGGTATCTTTCGAAAGAATAAAACAATACGAATCCAACGATACCTCACAATCAAATATCGGTTTATTAGTTTTTTACATAAATATTAAACAAAATGCGAAATTTCGCCGGAAAACCCAACGCATCTTCGTTGACTACCTGTCGAGATACAATGGGCCAGATAAATGGTGGACGGTCAGTTAAAGGTCGGTCTACGCTCGGGTTAAGCAGGGTTAAAATCGGCAATTCTTTTAGAATGTTTTTATGAAACAATCAATGCAAGAAAAGGATAAAAAGAAAGTTCTTCTTAAAACTTCTAAGAAAAAATTGTCATAACAACAATTTTAAAGTTTGTAGGTACCTTGAAATTTTCTATTTAAGGCAGCATGCAAATATTGTCCTTCATTTCTATCTTGGAATTCTACCCGACCAAGTATAACCAAAGAAAAGCGAGATCAAAATGGCTAGAAGGAGTTTAGAGCACAAAATCGGAGGAATTTTAATATTCCCTCGTGCTGACAGAAATGTACATGAAACAGAGCGACAATTTAATGAACGATTTCCTGAACATCCAATTAGTCGAAAATATTTAAGAGAACTTGTAAATAAGTTTTTGGAAACTGGAAGCGTCGAGGACCGCAAAAGAACTGGTCGTCGTTCGATTTCTGAAGACACACAAGTGCAGACGTTAACAGAAGTAGTTAATGCGTGCATGATGTCGTCTGCTGCTATCGCATCAACGTGTGATGTGGGTCCAACAACGGCGGGGAAATATTTTTAGATTTGTTTCAGTGATGAATATACTTTCTTTTTGGATGGAAAATTGCATCGGCAAAATGTACATTACTAGAGTGATTTTAGTCCACATGAATATCGTGAAGTTAACACTCAATTTCCCAAGAAAATAAATGTTTGGACAGGCATATTGGGAAATCACATCGTGAGACCAATATTCCTAACCGAAAATTAGACCGGAATTGTATTTAAGATTATTAGAAGAAGATATTAATCCAAGTCTTTTGCAAATTGTACACCAGAATCCTGACGATTTTGAAATGGCTCCTCCACATTATGTGGCAATGGTACGAAATTATCTTGATACAAATTTTAATGGACGGTGGATCGGTCGACGTGGGCCGATTGAATGGCCAACAAGATCACCAGATCTGACACCTTTAGATTTCTTTTTATGGTGTTATTGACGAAATTATTGACGTCTGCCAAAATATTGATCATCACATGTTAAGCCGTGTGAGAGAAAACACTACAAAAATGTTTGTTCCTAATAAATAAAAAATTCTTTTATTATTCAATAACAACACTAAGCCAATTTTTCAACCAATACGGCAAAATCTTTAATAAAAAAACTTTCATTTCTTATATTGACTTTGATTTTTTTCTTTATAAATATTTTTTGATAAAATATGATTAATTCGTAAATTTAATATACTTCAAAAATAAGTAAGGGAACTATCAATTTTAAATCCGTCTTAGCTCGAGCGTATACCTACCGTTAACCTACCGACCACCATTTAACTGGCCGATTGCATTTCGACAGGCAGTCGACGAAGATACGTTGGTTTTTCCGGCGAAATTCCGCATTTTGTTTAATTTTTATGCGAAAAACTAATAAACCGATATTTGATTGTGAGGTACCGTTGGATTCGTATTGGTTTCATCTTTAGGAAAATACCATAATATACTAGGTGTTCCATTTAAAAAAACAAAGTGGATCCATTTTCCGGAAAAACTAAAAGTGATAGCAGAATTTTCCATAAGAAAATATTTGTGCTGATAAAATATAGAACCTGACGTTTTTTTGCTCATATTGATATCTCAATCTGTTCGGAAGTTAAAAAAAAGGGGGGGGGGTTACTTTACGCTAGCACTGTATAATAATTGTTGGGTTGGATTGGAAAAATATAAACTTATATTTTCGTATAACCTAAACGTGTCAAAAAAGATGGTAATTTAAAAATTCCTGGAAACCGTATTTATTGAAATTAAGGAATGAGACTTCTTCTATATTAAAGCTCAAAGCTTTCTCTTTAAAATGATATATAATAATTGTTGGGTTGGATTGGAAAAATATTGAGAAAAAAATGTTGAAATAAAACTTACATTTTCGTATAACCTAAACGTGTCAAAAAAAGATGCTAATTTAAAAATTCCTGGAAGCCGTATTTATTGAAATTAAGGAATGACACTTGTTCTAAATTAAAGCTCAAAGCTTTCTCTTTAAAATGATGTATAATAATTGTTGGATTGGATTGGAAAAATATTGAGAAAAAAATGTTGAAATAAAACATACATTTTTGTATAACCTAAAAGTGCCAAAATGATGCTAATTTAAAAATTCCTGGAAGCCGTATTTATTGAAATTAAGTAATAAGACTTATTTTAAATTAAAGCTCAATACTTTCTTTTTAAAATGATCTGTAATAATCACACCTAATAACCATTTATCAAAGAGATACCTTTTTGAACAACAAAATTCAACAACACCACTTTTCATTAAACTTCTAACCTCACATCTGGACGAATAGGACGAACAGGCAATGAACACTGGCAGAAAGCAGAAGAGATAACAACACTAAATTTACCTAATTATAACGTGGCTGCGTATAGTTGCAGAAAAACATACATAAGGGGAGGAGTACTAATAGTTACAAATAACATATAAACCAACAACAATAAACGTAGAGAAATACAATATCGAAAAATGCTTAGAAGTTTGTTCGATTGTTATTTCACAAGTAAACTCAGTTTTTGTATCACTTTACCGCGCGCCTGGAGGTGATATAAAACAGTTCATGATAGTATTAGAGGAAGTAATGCATTATACAGGGTACGTTTTTTTCCATGTTTAGTAAAGAGATCTTGAAAACTAGCGGAGATAGAGAGACGATTAAATAGGGAAATAATTGCTGTTTCATGAACTCAATTTAATGAGCTTTTTGTTTTTTGAATAAAATGCATCATACCAAATTTGGTTTTTCTAGCTTAATGTATTACGTGTATCTTATTATAAGATATTGAACTTTTTAAAAATTTAAGAGGCAACTTTGAAGGTCTATAACTCCTCAGAGGTACAACTTAGTATAGAGATAAGTTACGTTAAATCATCTTAATTTACTGTCCTCTACATGTCCCTACTCTGTGTCGGTTCTTATGTGAATCACCCTGTATAATAAGGTTACGTTTTTGAATAAAGTATTATTATTATTATTTATTTGATCTTCTGTTTATTATTTTTGGTAAGTAAAAGCTAGTAAACTAAAAGATCAGTCGTTAATAGTGCAAATTATAATAGAAATAAATTAAACGAAAAACTATCAAAATGTTTCCTGCATGTTTCGATAAATTTTCCAATATGAGAGAAACCACAATAAATAGGTATAGGAAAGTTTATAGATAAATTGTAGAGAATTAAATTCCCTTTCGGGTAGGCTAATAAAATATGGGGCGTTCCATTTAAAATTTTCAACTTTCTTGCGGTTGAATATGAAAAAACGGTAATTCAATTTTTGACCATGCTGTATAAGATACTCTGATACAACAAATGACAAAATATTTGATAGCATCTAGAGTAATCGTGCCAATTTAGAATTAAAAGGTGTAATAAAAACTATAGCATTCCGTTTAAAACAACGAAGTTATGGTGTACTACCGGAATGATCGAAAGTTCCGAATGAACAACCCATGCTACCAAAATTTCAAAACTGTACAAATAGTGGAACCTAAAAAAGTTCTAACGAACCAGTTACGTGAGACACCCTGTATATTTATTAATAAATTATTTACCGTGAAACCGCTAAAGATGTAATTGAAGCAGGTTCTGTGTTATCTTTCCGATCGTATGCGGTGTGCATGGTTAATTTGCTTTTGAATACTAGTTGTCTTTGCCATTTGAAACCTATTTTAACAAAAAAATTAAAATTTATTTTATTTATTGTAATAATTCTTACCTGGTCTCAATAAATTTTGTGGATTAACCGCCCGTTTTCTTGTATCAGGTACAATAACAAACGAATCCGTTAAACTAGTATCACTTTTACTAGTTCTCATCCCCGCCGCGTCATCAACATCCAAACTTTCATTATCAGCACTATTTCCGCCTTCGCTTTTCCGGAAACCGCCATGAACCTTCGATCTCCGCCTTCGTACTGCAACCACCGGCGGGAGATCCTCCGTATCGCTACAAGTCTCTTTTTCATCTTGTTGCTCGCTTCTCCATTCCTTTGAACTACTCTCATTCGATCGTTGCCTCTCTACGGAACCTCTCCTACCCGAAGTACATTCCTCTGATAAACTACTTTCAGAACCAGATTTAATCAAACTTCCGGAGCTATCATTTGAAACATTAACTTGTTTAACTAATCGATTATGAATTGAGAGAGGTCTTGCAGGTTCCGATGGTTTCTCTTTTTCTTTATCATCTTTTTGTTGATCTCTTTCTTTCTCTTCCGGTACTTGAACATATTCGATCGACCACATTCTCGTAACACCATCCGTTGACCCCGTCATTATGACATTGCTAGCATCCCATTCGTGAGTTTGCGAGAACGCAACGCAAAGAATTTGTTGCATCCGGTCGGCGCGGCCAACACAAGTATTAACATTCGCCAATTCATCGCCGTTTATGCTCCATAAATGTAACCAAGTTGCTGCGCACGTTGCAATATCTCCAGTTAAATCATTTACTGCAACAGCAGCAACCGGCCCGGCATGTCCTCTAAGTTGGCGTACAAAAACACCACGGGATAAGTCCCAAATAATCGCTGTGGAGTCTCTTGAACCGGAAACGATTACGTTATAAGCGGTACTCGCAGCTAAACACGTCACAGCTTCAGTATGTGCGTATAAAGAATGTTTAATATGTAATTGCTTTTTACGTTGCTCATATTCCCATATAGTTACCACAGAACTAGTTCCCGCAGTAACGATTAACTTCGCCGAGGGGCAAACACAAGCAACAATTTCCCCAGAATTTTGAACAACAGTTTCACAAACAAACGTTGCTTTGTCACTATCATAATTTCCGATTCTAAGAGAATGATCGGCAAAACCCCAAGCGACGTATTTGTTATAACTAGGTGGGATAAGCACTTTATTTTGGTCAACGGCAAGAACTGCTTTATCGTGATGAAGAATTTGTCCAACAGAAATTTTAACTTCTTTTATAGGTTGTAGAGATGGTCTTAAATTATCTAAATGATGGAAAAATAAACGTTCCGGTTGGGGTAAAGAGAACGCTTGGACTAATGACCCAGTATCCATTACGGATGTTCGATTATTATGACCCATTTTCTTAGAGGGATGAGGTTTCTTGAAAAGTTGTTTAGGAATTTGGCCGAAGTTGTTTATAAAACCGATTGTCGCATTTTTCTTTAAGGGATCATCGATACTAAAAAAATAAAATGTTGATAAAAATGTCACATAATAATAGTTATTTATTATACAAGGGAAAAAAGATAAAATCTAATATTTTTCCCGTGTATAATACACTATTTTTTTCTGTGACGGGAAAAACGACGATTTAAATATCAAGTCAGAAAATTATCGATGTGAAATTTGAATTTTGTGAACCAGGTAACATTAAATAATATTGAACATTCGAAAACCTTATTAATTGTGAAACTTAAGCAAAGAAAGAATGATGGAAACAGGAGATTTGTAGTTATTGAAGAATATATTAAATTTTACCGAATGTACATAGCCCTTCGTCTAGCAGCTGCAAAGAATTGCCGCCTGTTTTATGCATATCGCAATGGAAAATGTATCAATAAGGTTGTGGGTAAAAAGTTTTATCTACCTACAACTATTGAATTATCTATTCGTTATACATTTGATTTTTGAGGGGTAATGACACGCATTACTCGCATGACTGGCAAGTGTTGAATAATGAAGCCATTATTCCACAGTTCTGACACGACCTACTAATCAATAGTATATCATAAGGTACCTCATACAGTAGCTAATTTTCTTCAACTTGAAAATGCTAACTCATATACAGCTCATTCATTTTGAAGATCGTCTGCTACACTTTTAGTTGAATCTGGGGGAGACTTGATGACACTAAAAAAACATGACGGTTGGAAGTATCAACGGTCGATGAAGGGTACGTTAATGAATCGGTAGCACACAGCGCAGAAATAGCTAATAAAGTGTTTAGAACGTGTGGCAGTGCTGAAATAACAATCGATTTGCAACCAAGTACATCAACGGCAGTTGTGTCCATGGCAGAAAAAAATGGAACATGTCATTCATGCAATCCACAGTTAAGGGGTTACACCAGTGTGAAATTTTCAAAAAATACTTTCAAGAACATAATATTAATATTTCAAAGTCGGACTCCAAATACTTTTATAATAGTAGCCTTCTCACTACCAACCTCTAGCAAGTCAAACACACATATTGTACAGTCCGTCTATTATTTGCTACTATTAGATAGGAAGTGTCTTCTCGGAAGTATTGGACTGTACCGTGCAATAAGAAGTTGTAAAAATCAAAAATGAGTGAAAATTCGTATCTAAAGCAAAAAGGAACTTACTATAATCCTATTCGTAGATCAACAAGTAGGAGGAAGAGATTCTCGGGAAATCGATACACACAAGAGAAGCCCAACACTGATCTCAGTACTGCTGCAGAAAAATTATTGCGTACCGACAATGACGAAATAATAATTAATAACAGTCAAAGGGGTGGAAGAGAGAAGAATGTGAGAGGGAGAGCGAGGGGTACAAGAGGGAATGGAGATAACACTGGAAGAAGTGGAAGCAGTGTTGAGGGGACTGAATAGAAGAAGGGCGACAGGAGAGGATGAAATCCAGAATGAGACTTGGTTGGAGGCGACGGAGACAGTGAAGAAACAGCTGTGGAAGGTACTAGACGAAGTATGGAGAGGGGAGGGGTTTCCGGACAGGTGGAGGATGGGGATAATATGCCCACTGTATAAAAAGGGGAGTAAAAGGGTGGTGAGCAATTATAGAGGGATTACCCTGTTGGACATAACTTTCAAAATTTATACAAAGGTACTGCTGGGGAGGTTGGAATAAGAAATGGAGAGGAGGGAGTTGTTGCCGGATGGGCAGGCGGGATTCTGGAAGGGAAGAGGGGCAATTGACTATGTATATATATTGAAACACCCTGCAGATAGGAATGGATGGGGTGGTAATAGCAGAAACAAAGGTGGCTAGAGAGGCGGTGGAGATGATGAGGTCTCTGGAGAGCTAGTAAATTCTGCAAACAAGGTATTGGAGATGGGTGTTGGGGTTGGTAAGGCAGACTCCAGGGTATGGTGGAGGTTGGGAGAAGAGCAGTTAAGTAAGAGGAAATGATATCAGAAAGACCGCATTGCATGCTCCTGGAAGAGTGTTGGAGGGAAATTAAGGAGAGGAGGCTGATATATGGGCAGAGAGATAGGGAGGGATATTATAGAAGAGTGGCATATTCACTAACGGGGATCGACAGCAGAAGTGTGGAGAGAGGTGAAATGTGAAGAGAACTGAGAGATAGGGGGCAGGAAAGAATGTCACAGATACCGGAAGGGAGATATAATGAAAGGTATGGGGAGACAGTGACAGACAAACTGCCAAAGTATCTGTTGATGGAGGGAGATGATGAAGGGAAGAGATTGATGGCCAGAATCCGCTGTGGCAATGAGGAGAGAGGGACCAGGTACTGGGCGGATGATGTGGAGAGGTGGTGTAGGCTGTGTGGAAAGGATTGGAAGATGCTGAGGGTGTAGTGAGCTAAGGGAGGAGGGTAGAGGGTTTGGGTGTATACATATATTGTACCGGAGAAATATTATAAATGATAAATTGGAAAATTATAAACAATAAAACGCTTATTAACAAGTAACAGTCATGGGTATCGTATTATTCAGTTTTCACAACTATTAGCAATTTAGTCATATGTAAAAATTGCAAAAAGGACATAACATTTAATGAAGCAAGTCGATGGATCTTCTTAGAAAATTCAATAACAATACCTTCGCTGGATGCTTCGAAAACGTTACCAAAGCAGCTGAAACAGTTTATAAACAAAGCGTAAAAATCGCCGTGGACGAAGAGAAGGCTAAGATGTTAAAAAAAGAAGGTTCAGATGTAAATTTGACAGTTTCTGGAGTTTTTTGGAACATGGAAAAAACGCAGTCATACTTCTCGTTTCGGAGTTACAACTCTTACAGGGAAATTTTGCAAAAAAAATATCAATTCATTGTAAAATCAATTTACTGTAAAGTTGTGAAATATGGGAAAAGAAAAAACTTACACATCCTGAAGAATATCAACAATGTACAGGGTGTCCAAATTTCGATGGGTTTGCAGGGTATCTCAGTTATTATGAAAGATAGAAAGTTGCGGTTTCGCGAACCTGAGCTACTTTTTTGTGAAACTTACAATGGCGCAAACCAAATTTTCATAGCCCTCTTCGTTTTTGATATACAGGGAGTGTTTCAAAATTTACGATTTTCAGACACCCCTGTATGTCGGCTATCCGGAAACGTAAAAATGGGTTCTAATAGATTTTTTCACGTAGAATACAATGGCGCACGTAGAATTTTTCTAGTCATCAAGGTTTTTGAGTTATAAAGAGTTAAGTATTTCAGAAGTTGAGTATTCAGTATTTCAGTTGTGTTTATAACTCAAAAACCGTGATGATTAGAAAAATTCTACGTGCACCATTGGATTCCACGTGAAAAAATCTATTAGAACCCGTTTTTACTTTTTTACTAAGTTTCCGGATAGCCGAGATACAGGAGGTGTCTGAAATTCGTAAATTTCAAACACTCCCTGTATATCAAAAACGAAGAGGACTATGAAAATTTGGTTTGCGCCATTGTAAGTTTCACAAAAAAGTAGCTCAGGTTCGCGAAAGCCGTAACTTTCTATCTTTCATAATAACTGAGATACCCTGCAAACCCATGGAAATTTGGACACCCTGTACATGATTGTGATGCAAATCATGAAGGATTCGCTGCGAAAATGGAGGTTGATAGTGTAAAGGATATGTTTAGTCGCTCGATTGATGAATATGGTGTAAAGTATAGCAGTTGTGTTGGTGATGGTGATACTGCTACATACAAAGGAATAATATCTAAACCCATATGTCGTCGAAGTAGAAAAATTAGAGTGTTATTTACATGTAAAAAAAGAATGAGAACGCGATGTCGAAACCTCAAAAAGCAAAGTAAGGGCTTAGGAGGAAAAAGTAAAAATACAATGAAACTAACCGAAAAAGTAATCAATAAACTCTAAAAGTATTAAGGATTAGCAATTATTATTTTGATGTCTGGTAAATCAAAATAATATGTAAGCAATTTTTCTTGCATGCAAAGTATTTTGCACGAAGTTATTGCGGCAGTATCTAGCGCGATTGGCTTTACATTTGGCACCTTTTAACTGCAATATTTTAATTGCAATCAATGCTGGCAACAAATATTTTTTGAAAGATTGGGGCACCTGTACACAAACAAACCAACAAAATACGTTATGTCGTTATATTTCATAGTTGGCAACACAGAAAGTAACTAAAAAACTCACCACACTTTAAGCGCAAGTGCAAGGATACGTGATTTGCGCATGCGTGCAAGATAAATTACCGCAATATTTCTTGCAGGCAATGAAACTTGCGAACTGTAAAGTGGCCTTAAGGCAATTTGGGCTATATTTTATCATTTATCTCAACAAATCAACATGACAAATTTCAAACATGAGTACCTTCTGCTAGTTGCGCAAGTGGCAGAAACTTTAGAACCAATTTATACAGGTTTAAGTAGAAGAAAGTTACTAGAGAGATGTAAAGGTGGGAACACCCAAAATAATAATGAAAGTTATATTGATTTGCTCTGGCACTTTACTCCACAACTTGCCAATTTTCTGGCTGTTTTTAATCTATTGGAAATCACTATTGGTGCAATTGCAAACGAATATGCGAACGATAGAGATGATGTCAGAGTTTATCAAGCTACTTTACGTCACCGCATCAAAGGAGGGTAGAACTGCTCGAAAAAAGCTTTAGCTGCTCAGCAGGCATTTTTTGAAACAGGGGGGGTCCATTATATGGGCCAGGAATAGCCGAGTGACATTTCTTATGGGAAATATCATTTTATCGATAGTTAAAACTTTAAACGCAGTTTTCTCAATACGTTATTTTTGAAATTTGTTGCAGTTCTAACTCAGAGACATATTATCCGATTGGCTTGGAATTTTAACAGAGTATTATAAACATGTTTTATTGTACCATGATCTACGATATTTATGATTTTAGAGACTCCGTCATTTTGTAAAATTTCAATATTTCTCTAAAATCCTATGTCATGGTACAGAGAATATCTTCTAGTGTAAGATCGATATTTGTTTTTTCCATTTTAGGTGTTGAATCGACTGTTATCGCTGCAGCAGTGGAGGACTTTTTTTTATGAGTTTCGGGACCTAGCGCATAAGTGGCTAAAATGTTACTATTTTTCTATGAAAAAATTATTGTACATAGTTCGATAATAGACAAATACATTCTTAAAGTTTCAAAGTATTCGATGAAATGGGTCGAAAAAGGAAAAAGTAATTCTATCTATTTGTAAGTAATTTCATAAAAAGTGACATTTTGTTACCCATCAATAGAGATAAAATGTCAAACGTTTTTTCCGTCACAGAAAAAAAAAACTTACTTATAAATATCCACATTTCCCTCGTAAAACAAATGATGAAAAACATTAGTAGCTTCAACAGCCGGTTGCCCTTGTTGTTTGTACCCAAAAACCAAATCAATCCAATGATGTAAATTTTGAGACACAAAATCACACTCAAGCGCATTCCGATGCGCTCTAATAAACTCCCTCGGATCTTGTTTCGCCCAAGGTGGTAACACGACATCACCCAAAAACACTCCACTTTGTTTCGAACCCAAATCAAATTCGTTTCCGTTTAATAAAAATTCGGGTAAATAAAAAAATTCGGGAATTAATTCTTTAACATCCGCCATATTATGTTTTGAAGCAGAAGCCCAAGCCTCTTTCACCGAATGAAACATGCGATCGGCTAAATCAAAATGTCCCCCTTGTAATCGCAAAAAGTGTTGAGTGAAGGGTTCTAAACGGACTAAATAAGAACAAACAATCATGGCGCTTGAATAATGAGTTCCGTAATGATACGGTGGCGTTTCCCCGTGAGGATCATCCCATTCTTTGAAACGCTTTTTAAATTGATCTAAACGCTCTGAGCTTTGAGCTCCCATTGGTTTTGTAAAGTCGCGAAATGTTAAGGGGTCATTAAAATCTAATTCTTCGCTATCGTAGTCGGCTAAAATCCATGGAAAAACGGGGTATTGCATTAAATCGTTATAAGATCTTCCGGCCAATGTGTTTAAATACATCAAATATTGAAAATTTGAGATTTCTCCTCGAACCCAACGTTGTGTTACGGAAGTTTCCCCGATTAAATTACTCAATAAACTAGTTGCTTGTTCAACATTAGCGGTTCGTTTTTGTCCCGCAACTGATTGTTGAGCGCTGTCTGCTATACCAGTCGCTGTCGCCATAAATCTTTGATATACTTTATTTCGGACTTTTCTCGGGAACGCTAATAAATAATTTCGACCATCCCCAGAGAAAACTTCCAAAGCCATCGGTTGGAGAAGATATCTTCTTTTATGTACTTCCCTGATTTCTTCGTATGAAAATTTCGAACATTGTCTCATTGTACGGGATCGTCTCGGAGAACCAGGGTTTGGTAAAATTGGTTCGTAACCTTGAGTAGGAACTGCGTCGATATCGCGAATTTCTCGATTTTTTAATAAAGTGAATCCATCGACTACATAACAATGTTCTTGCCCAAAAAGTAATAACCCCTCTGTTGTGTCTAAACCTTGAATTCGAGCACAACGAAACATGTAAGTGATTTTTTCGTTTTCTTCTAATAATCTTAATAACGTTTGATTATCTGGGGGTGGTTGGGGTTCTTCTTCCGATTCATTTTCATCTTGTTGATCATCAGGATCTGATTTTAATCTTGATAAAGCTGGTAAAGGTACTAAAGGCATTGGGCTACTTTCTTCTGAGATACTATCAATACGATCTAATTCTATTTCGCCATTATTACAACGTCTCAATTGCATCGCTTGGTAATACTCTTTACTATGATGACTTATAGCGACTTTATATTTCAAAATTCCTTTTTCAATCTCCGGTCGATATGGGTAATGCAAATAAAATAATTCATTCTTCATCGTTTTTTTCCGCATCCGATGTGGGCCTTCAGTCATATCCAACATCCATTTATCTAAATGGCATGGTTTGGTTGGTCCCCAAAGACCCCGTTCTCGGGTTAACTCAGTTTTCGTTTGTAACCATTCTTGATGAACGTAACGTTGAGTATGAGTTGCCATGTTAATGTGTTGATTTCGTTTCATTTCAACTAATTCACGAACGTTGGCGATGTGGGTTAAAATCCATTGAAAAGCTTGGCGCTTATTCATTCTAACGCGAACTTTTAATGTTTCATCTTTTCTCGATTTCGTCCGACTCGCTAATCGCGTTAATCCGCCTGTAACTTTATGAATTTTGGATTGAATTTGATTGTGTAGTTCCCAAGGGACTCGGTAAGTTGCTTTTTTTTCGTTATCAATGTAAGTAGCCCAAAGTTTCGCGGCGTTTTCATAGACTTGTTCGCGAACGGCGATTAAATCGGGTGCTTTTGCGTTCATCATCGGGGGGACTAAGGTAACCTTAAAAACTTCTTCAATTGCAGGTTTTTTACATACATATAACTCTTCCCAAACTCTTAAAGCGGCTCCAGCCATTAAATTTCGACCTTGGTGCTGGTTTAATTGCTCATCGCGAGATTCTAAATCGCTCGCCGGGTTAACATGCCACATTGTACGCATGTTTGAGTCCAACATTATCTTCATATCAGCTTTTAATTGGAGGAGGCAATAAGTTAAACATCCGATGAAATCTAATTCGTGATTTCCTGCGCCAAAAACAATCAAACGATTTGTGGTTAATTTATGTAGAGCTTCTAAAACGCTCATTTGATCGGCGATTGAATCGGTTGGTCTTGATAATAAAAATAAAATGCTGCGATTTAAGCAATGGTATAAACATTCTAATGAAAAATTTCCGCTTCTTCTTTTTGCTTGACCGATTAATTTAATGATAAAATCAAAAACGTCGTGAGGATCTTTCGATAATGAACCTTGCCATAATTTATCTACTATCCTTGCTGTTAAATAAAACACATTAGGCGCAACATGTTGAACATGCGCGTTTGCTAATGGAACAATCGGAATCGCAGCTTGATCCCCAACCAACATATCGGCGGCTAAAAGGTGATCCATTAAAGTGCATAAAATTTCAGTTTGATAACAAGTTTGTTGATGGGTTGTTGAATTTTCTGGGTAAGCATCAAGAACTAAGTCGATTACAGGAGATGATTTTGCAGTTACTGATAAGCTTAATGAGTCGACTACGATGACGCGGATAAAATCGATTATGAATTGTCTCGCTGGGTGGGTTGTTAAAGGATTATCTTCTAAAGGTGATCGTGGAACCACTATTATATTTTCGGATTCTTCAGCTGGAGTTGAAGCTCCACTACTATCGCCGCTGTCGTTTAAATTCGATGTTGGTGGGAATAAAGCACTTGCTAAAGCACCCAGGACCTCCCCCGACATGAAAATTGGCATAAATTCGGGTAAATTATGGTATAATTGGAATAAAACTTGTATTATGGAGATTGCATGATTCCTCAACCAATCCGGTAATAAGTTTTGATCGCAATGAATCATCGATCTCGCCATAGCTAATAAAACCACCACCGCTTCCGAGCAAAAATTGATCCTCGGTGTTACGCTACTAACCGGTTGGCTATTAACGGAAGCGCCCCATAGAAATGCCCAAACTGTGTCCAAATCGAATTTTGTCTCAGCCGGTAATAATTTAACTGGTTGCCCAGTCATTAAAGCTGTCAATAAAAAGTATAACTCAGAAACTTCTAAATGCGAGGGTAACAGCCAAGAAAGATGTTGAAAACCCGGTATATGCCAACCATCGAGTTTAAAGTCAGCTCCAGTCGTTGGATTTACAGGACAACCCAAAACTACGGCCATTTTATTGTGGGTCACTTGTTCGGTGTGTCTTAACCAACCTCCATTACAAGAGCCTTCACGGAAACTGCAAAAATTAGTTTTAATTAAATTAATTTTGTTATAGAAATAAGTACACTGTTGGAAATAATTCACGAACACACCCTGTATAATAATAAAGTAAAGTAGTGTAACTTACCCTCATATGGAGAGCGACGCAACCCTGCTGGGAGGGGATGCATCAATAGCCAGAGTAGAATAAGTTGGCCAAAACTCAAATTTATTATACTCTATTTTTTAATTCGGAGGAGTGTTTTAAAATTGAAGCGCCAAAAATAAGGGTTGCTATTGGTCAGTTTAAGCAAAAACTACACTAGGAAAATTCGAGATGTTGCCGGCCGCCTAGAGACATTCGGGTTTAGCCGTCTTTCAAGACGACTAAATTCGAATGATTCTAGTTGTAGGTCTTGTTTTGGTTCTAGTGATAGAGTATTAGTATAAAACTAGACCTACAACTAGAATCATTCGAATTTAGTCGTCTTGAAAGACGGCTAAACCCGATATTACTAGACTATTACTATGTAGAACTAACACTACACCTAGAACTAGACTCATTTGGGTTTAGCTGTACGTCTCTAAAGACGGCTAAACCCGAATGATTCTAGTTCTAGATATAGTGTTAGTTCAAGTTTTACACTTGCACTGTAACTAGAGCTAACATTAGACCTAGAAACATTTGGGTTTAGTCGCACGTCTCTTAAGACAGCTAAACCCGAATGATTCTAGTTCTTGGTCTAGCACTGTACAACAATTAAAACTAGAACTAACACTAGACCTAGAACTAGAAAGTTCCGGGTTTAGCCGTGCGTCTGAAGAATGAAATGTTATTATTTAATATACTTATTCAAGTTAATTTGTCCAGTCGTGCCTGAAGACGGCTCCATTGGAAGCCGAAACAATTATGTAGCACCGAAGCCTTAATAAAATATAAAATATAATTGCATCATATTTAAATTATTTTATATATACTTTTCATTCATAAGAATCAGGTTTATTCCTGAAACGAAGCATGTTGCCAAAGATGAAATCATATAATATATGTAGAACATCAAGTAAAAGAGTTACAAAAAAGTAGAGTACCTTTGAAAAGAGGACTTGAAATTGAACACAAACTATTATTTACTATGGTTGATGGGAAAATATGCAATGCCGCAACTAACACAGCATCTACAATGCGGTGCTATGGGTGTGGGCTAATTTCAAAAAGCTTTAAGGGCATATCAAAGAGGAAAGATGTAAATCCAGAATGACTATCATTGGGAATATCCGTTCTTTATGCAAAAATACGGTTGTTTGAATTAATCCTTCACTTGTCATACGAGCTTCCAATTAGAAAGATAAAAAGACTATAGCCGAGACAAAAAACTAATTCAATTAATGACGGAAATTCGGCTAGAAGATTTTTCCAAAACCCTAACTCGATAGGCGAAATCACTGGAGTTGACGAAACCTTAATTTACAGCTTGAATATTATATTGGAAGCAATATCAAGTGGACATGAGATTGATGTCGCTAAAATTGAAACATATGCATACGTTGTATATTACTTTATACAGCTGGCATCCAATGACGCTAACCATGCACAAAATTTTAATGCATGGTGCTGAAATTATTTCACATGCCTTGTTGCTGATTGGGCAACTATCAGAAGAGACTGCTGATGCCAGAAACAAACACTTTCGTACATACGGGCAAGATTTCGCTAGAAAATTTTAACGAGACGCGTCTAATAGAGATGTTATACATAGATTACTATTGAGCTCTGACCCTTTTATTACAAGTATACGCCCATTGCCCAAGAAAATCAAAAAAGTGTCCATGAAGACGAAGAACCAAATGAGGAGAGTTCGTGTGACGAATCAGAATAATTTTTTAGTGTGGCATCATATAATTTTTTAATAAATATCCCGTTTTGTGGTAAATTCTAGTTTTATTTAAAGGGGGAATGTTTTTTTTTCAAAAAGTTTGATTTTTTTTTTATAGCAAAGTCTTGTAGTTTAGGGTCTGGACACTCTATGAAGTTTTAATTTCAAATTATTTAAATTGTAGTAGTTATAAACCTTTAACAAATACAAAAGAGTAAGACAAAAAATTCTAAGTTTATTAAATAGACTAACGGACGAAAACAAAGAAAACCTACCGAGTACATCACATGAACAAAAATATTTAGCTAGTACATCAAGTGAACAAGTCATTAACAAACAAATTAAATATGGCTATTAAAGAAAAATTATCATCTGCTCACTAATTTCCAAAAGTCTCACTTTAGAAGCATTGGAAAACAAGGAAATGAGGCAGTCATCTTCAAAAAATTTATGACTACTTAATCACCATTCCTCCAACAAGCGTGGAATACTCAACAGAAAGGGTTTTCTCATCAGTCCAAAGTTTTTGTACAACAATCCGTTGTAAACTTAATGAGAATACATTAGAAAACCTATGTATTTTAAGAGCACGTTTTAATAAGTCGTATTACAAATAAGTATTTTGAATTAAGCATTTGCACTACGACTTATTGATATATACCTATATGAATAATTATTTATTTACTTTACATTTTTATAATAAATTTATTATCAAATTTCGTTTAATTCATTATATTACTTCTCCATTTTTAGCTTCTTCATATTTTTTTCTAATACCGGTATTAGTACCGGTATCACATTGAAAATATACAGAAATACCGGTATTCAATTTTTGGTCGGTATTCCGAACCCTATGTATGGGAAACCTACTACCATAAATTATCGTCAAACGAAAATCCGCAGCATATATACTGCCCAATCGGACCAGAGAGTTGGTGTAAATGGCGTAAAGCCGAAGCCAAGAGAAAACTGTATGAATTCGACCACGAACCGACACTTCATCCAGATCTTGCAACCGTTATAATGCCAATATATGAAGACTTGGCATCAAAGGAATTGTTAGAAAGATGTTTGGGTGGTGAAACTCAAAATAATAATGAAAGCTGCCATTCTACTGTTTGGCGTTTAGCCCCAAACATCTACACTGTGGCTTAAAAACAGTTGAAATATCCGCTTATATAGCAACCAGCATTTTTAATGAAGGCTGTTTCGCTATTTTAAAAGTAATGGGAACAATGGGAATTGAAATTGGTGAGCAGACTAAAATTTATGCCAACTCTCGGGATGAAAAGCGTTTGGAGCAATCGGCTCGCCGCAGCCTTCAAGCGACAAAAGAAGCTCGTACTCAACAAAGATTGCATCAACAGGAGAAAGAATATTTCAACGAGAAGCAAGAAGAAGGAATAGTGTACGGCCTTGGTATAGCAGATTAGCCGTAAATATTGAATATAAATTCACAAATTGTACTTAAAACTTTAAATGCGTTTTTCTCGAAACGCACTTTTTACAACTGGTTGACATGATTTCTAAATACTCTAAATACTACTAATCTACTCAATCGATTAGCTTGAAATTTTAACTGTACATTCAGAAAGCATCTTTCTATCGTTTGACCTACAGAGAAACTGATTCCTCATATACATGTGGGATTCCCCCTTGAAAGCGCTAACGAATAAGAAGATCGAACCGTCGAACAGTTGCCTCTGAGATCCCGAAGAGCAACAGTCGTATTTGTAAAACGTTCCGATTGTATTAATATTATTTTATTTCAAATTACAAGTTTTAAAGTGTACCGCTAGAAATGATTAAAATAAACATTATTTTATTATGAAGTGAAAGTTTAATAAAAACACCCCTAGAAATAAATTAAATAGAACGTGAACCCTACACAATTTGGAGGCTCGTCCGCGATAATTTAAAATAAAAGAAAAACAGCAGTTTCGTGAGGAAAAGCGACGACGAAAATTCTGCGAAAAAAGCAAAGTTTGGTGAAGAAAAGCGACGAAGAAAATTCTGTAAACTTTGTGAAGAAGGCGGATCGTACGCAAGTTCGGCAAGACGTGCGAAGAAAAAACACAACCAGACGGCGACAACGAAGATCGATAAAATAACGGCTGTAGGCATCGACCACTGACGGGAACCAAGACTAGATAACGACGCGGGATCTTCTCAATTCAAGGGCACACAGATAAGTTGCATGCTTTTCTTTTAACTTTCGAAAAAAAAAATGGATCGTTTAGGCAATAATTTAGCTATTGAACGAAACATAACGAACGGAACAACGGCGACGATAAGAGCATGTCATAGATTAGTTTATGAAAACGACGGAGATCGAAATAATAGAAAAAGACTACGCGAATTTAAAGGTTTTGTTTTTCAAAATGACGACGAAAAAAAAAAGAAATTAGATTACGCTACAAAAAATTTGACGTTAGGAGATTTAAATTTAATTTGTAATTTATTGGAAATTCCAAACGACGCTGATAACAAAGAAGAATTGGTAAAAGTATTATGCACGCGATTATCTGATTTAAGTTTGTTAGCAAAAGACGATAAATGATGACGACGATGATGACGAAGATAATGATGACGATGACGACAATAGCGACGCAGGAAACAATGACGTAGCAAACGCAGTTTCCCGAACGAAGAAAACGACACCGAAATTCGTTTTAACGTTTAAAGACGTGGAAGACGCTGTTTCAACGTTTAATGGAAGTGACACGTGTTCATTAGAGAAATGGTTAGACGAGTTTGAAGAAACCGCTTTATTAATGTGTTGGAGCGACGTAGAAAAATTGGTATACGGAAAAAAATTATTGAAAGATGACGCGCTTCTGTTTATAAAATCAGAACCAATAATTAAAACTTGGAAATCACTGAAAGACAGTTTGCAGAAAGAATTTGGACAGACAATCAATAGCGCTGCTTTACACAAGATGTTAGCAACCAGGAAAAAACGAAAGGAAGAGACGTTAACTGAGTACCTTCTTCAAATGCGACAAATTGCGGCACGAGGCTACATCGAACAGGACGCTTTGATTGATTACATTATCGATGGAATTATTGACGACGAAGCAAATAAAACTATTTTATACGGCGCGAGTTGCATGAATGATTTTAAAACGAAACTTAAGATTTACGAAAAAATGAAATCTAAACAATCTAAAGATAGACGGGAGTATAAAGACAAGAACATAAAGGAAGACAACCCAAAGACTAGGAAACCTGAACGCGAAGAAAAGGGACCTATTCCGACATGTTTTAACTGCGGAAGGAAGGGACATCTGTCAAGAAATTGTCACGATAAGGAAAAGGGAATAAAATGTTTCAGATGCAATAATTTTGGTCATATTGCTAAAAACTGCCAATCACACGATAACCAGAAGAAGCAATCGTACGTCATAAAAGAAACTAAAGAAGAAAAACCAGGCTATAAGCAGTTATATCTTAACAACAAATTATTCTGTGGATTTATAGACACTGGAAGCGACTTGAATTTAATTAAAGTTAGTAGCTATTTAAAATTAGGCTCGCCAAATTTCGAAGAGACATCAGTTTCTTTGCGAGGACTGGGCAAAAACACGGTATTTGCTATGGGTAAATTCAACGGTAATATAAACGTAGACGAGTGTGGATTTAAAACGACTGTACACATAGTACCTGATGATGCCATGCCCATGGATTTGCTTATTGGTAAGCCGATATTAGAAAAAGTGACGTTGACAATATCTCCTAACGAAATTAGATTTTGTAATCATCTACCAAAGGAAGAAATAGGTGTCTCTGAGGAAAATGAAATATTTCTGATAAACACAGAAAATGATTTAGATGTTGGTAGATACGAATATTACGACAAAGTTCAACAGTTGATTGAAAACTACAAACCAAAGAAATGTTCAACTTCAACAAACATACAGACGAAAATTATTTTACAAGATGATGCACCAGTTTATCAAGCACCGAGAAGATTATCAATGCCAGAAAGATATGAGGTAGGCAGGCAAATTGAAAATTGGTTGAAGGACGGCATCATAAGAGAGAGTACATCGGATTTCGCCAGCCCTATTGTACTTGTAAAGAAGAAAGACGGAAGTACTCGCATTTGTGTTGATTATCGTAAGGTGAATAGGAAGATAATAAAAGATCGTTACCCTCTTCCTGTAATAGAGGATCACATTGATTTGTTGGCTGACGCAAGAATCTTTACAACATTGGATTTGAAAAATGGATTTTTCCATGTTCCTATAGCCGAAGAAAGTGTGAGATATACTTCATTCGTAACTCCAGGTGGACAGTATGAATTTCTACGTACTCCGTTTGGTCTGTGCAATTCGCCAGCAGTGTTTCAACGTTACATAAACAATGTTTTCAAAGACTTAATTCAAGAAAGAGTCGTGATTTTGTACATGGATGATATTATTATACCAGCGAGTGACGTTAATCAGGCTTTTGCGAGATTAGAAAAAGTTTTAAAGATAGCGATGGACAATGGATTAGAATTCAAATGGAAGAAACGTCAATTTATTAAAAGCACGGTAGAATATTTAGGACATGAAATAGAAAATGGTTTTGTTAAACCAGCAAAACAAAAAATTAAGGCTGTTGTGAATTTTCCAAAACCGACAACAATAAAACAAATTCAAAGTTTTCTGGGCCTTACTGGTTATTTCAGAAAGTACATCGCTGAGTATTCTTTGATTGCAAAACCGTTAAGCGATATGTTAAGGCAAGACAAAAAGCTTGTATTTGGAAAAGAAGAAGAGCAAGCGTTTGAGACTCTTAAACAGATTCTAACTAGTGAACCAGTATTGAAAATTTTTAACTATTACAATGAAACTGAACTACATGTAGATGCAAGCAAAGAAGGCTTTGGGGCAGTGTTGCTGCAGAAAGACCAAGATGATGGAAAGTTATATCCAGTTTATTATTGGAGTAGAAAAACGACAGACGCACAAAAAAGGTATCACAGCTATGAACTTGAGGTACTTGCTATAATAGAAGCACTAAAGAAATTTCGAGTTTATTTATTGGGAAGTAATTTTAAAATATCAACTGACTGTGCAGCATTTGCAGCAACAATGAAAAAGAAAGACCTTTGCACAAGAGTTGCACGATGGGCCTTGTTACTAGAAGAATTTGACTACACGATTGAACATCGGCCTGGACATCGAATGAAACATTGCGATGCTCTAAGTCGAAATCCAATAACGATGATAGTACAGACTGGATTTTTGGAACGAATGGCAAGGGCTCAAATGGATGATGAACATTTACGAACCATAATGAAGATCTTAGAAAGTAACGAATACGAAAACTATGAAATAACTAAGAACATCCTTTATAAAAATATTGATGGCCAAAAATTATTAGTTATTCCAACTTACATGCAACAGCAAATAATAAAAGAAGCTCATGAAAATGGTCATTTTGCATTAAAAAAGACGAAGGAATTAATTAGAAGAGATTATTACATACCAAATTTAGATGACAAAATTAAGAAAGTGATTCAAAACTGCATACGATGTATACTTGTGGAGAGAAAATCGGGAAAATCTGAAGGATTGTTGAATCCCATAGAGAAAGGCGACCTTCCATTGCACACTTATCACATTGATCATTTAGGTCCAATGGCTAAAACTTCTAAAAACTATAAATATTTGTTTGTCATCATCGACGCTTTCACAAAATTTGTATGGATTTATCCGACGAAGACTACCAATACAAAAGAAGTATTAGATAAGCTTAAACTACAGAAATCGACTTTTGGAAATCCTGCAATCATAGTATCCGATCGAGGCACTGCCTTTACGTCAAAAGAATTCGAAGACTACTGCATTCAAGAAAAGATCCGGCACGTAACCATTACAACAGGTATCCCACGAGGAAACGGGCAAGTAGAGCGGATTAACCGGATAATTATACCAGTGATATCAAAGTTAGCGATTGACAAGCCAGAGAGTTGGTATAAACAAGTATGGAAAGTTCAAGAAGTCATCAATAGCACGTACCAACGAAGTGTTAATACCACACCTTTCCAACTAATGTTTGGCGTACCCATGAAAAGACGTGAAGAATTACAACTAAAGAACATAATTCAAGAAGTATACATGCAGGAATTCAGTGAGGACCGTGAGAGGATGAGAAAAGAAGCCAAAGACCAGATAATGAAGGTGCAAGAAGAAAACCGACGGAACTATAACAAGAAACGGAAAATTGCCACTATATACCATATAGGCGATCTCGTAGCCATCAAGAGAACACAGTTTCAAACCGAATCTAAATTGTTAACTAAATTTTTAGGTCCATATCGGGTTGTTAGAGGTATTGGTCCCGACCGGTATGATGTAGAAAAGGTTGGTAACCACCCAGGTCCGCGAAAGACATCCAGCAGTGCTGACCACATGAAACCCTGGTGTCCAGGCAATCCATTCGAGGCGAATGAATCCCAGGATGGCCGAAATGTGGGATTCCCCCTTGAAAGCGCTAACGAATAAGAAGATCGAACCGTCGAACAGTTGCCTCTGAGATCCCGAAGAGCAACAGTCGTATTTGTAAAACGTTCCGATTGTATTAATATTATTTTATTTCAAATTACAAGTTTTAAAGTGTACCGCTAGAAATGATTAAAATAAACATTATTTTATTATGAAGTGAAAGTTTAATAAAAACACCCCTAGAAATAAATTAAATAGAACGTGAACCCTACATACATATGCTTTTTTTGCAATAAACTTACCGATTTTAAGAGCAAAATCGATTATTTTAATTTAACTACGCGCCATTTTATCAATAATTTTTTTTGCTTAATTCTAGTCCAGAGGATAATTACATGTATATAGAAGAGAAGACCATTTGATTTTTCTGTTTCAAATCGTCTCAAGGGTGAATATCTTGTCAACCAACGATTTAGACACTTCACGTGACAACGTTGTTGAAGGACATAGCAGGCGTTATTTCTTATAAACAAATGTGTTTTTAAATAAATAAATATATATTCTAAACTTAGGCAAAAGATTAAATTGAAAGAGGTCATAGTTTGACAGCCAAAAATTCCTAAAGATATCACTTTATTTAATAGAAAAAGAGATTCCCCCCTTCAGTTTATTATATTAAAAAAAGCTTATGTAACGATTTTACTAACGTGTCGCCTCAACTCGTCTCCATAGCTTCTCAACGTTATCCGGCTAACGTTGAAGTCTCCGATCAATGATGTCCCACACATGTTCGATCAGATTTAGATCCAAAGAAAGAGCTGGCCAAGGAAACATTCGTATACGGTGCACTTCCACAAAGGTCTGTACAACACGCACGATGTGCGGTCGGGCGTTATTGTGCATGAATAGAAGACGTGAGCCCCGCCGAACGTAGGGAAGCACAACGGGCCGTAAGGAAGCGGCGGAAGAGCGTTCTTGCACGAAGTGCTCGAGTAGACGCTCACCACGTCTTCGACAAACCAAAATTCGGACGTCACCGGTGCTCAATTCGAATCTTTGATTCGTCGGAAAACAAAATGTCCCTCCACTCGGCAACCCACCAATGTCTAGCGTCGACCCACTCGTGACGTATGCGGCGGTGCTCGGGTGTTGGTGGAATTCGCTGTATCGCACAACACGCGCGCAATCCACTTGTTGCTTTGAGGAGGACGTACGCCACGCTAAAGCGCTGAGCACAAGGGCGATTTGGGGGATCCTCGCATGCTGAAGGCGCGTATGTCCTAGCTAAGACCATTCTCGCCATGCCCGTTGCACTGCCGATAACGACCGCTCGAAACAATACCGCGACAGAAAAACTCGATATTCCGCAAATACTATGGATTTATCTTCACACGTTTAGATAATACAGGGTGTGCTCGTGAATTATTTCTAACAGTGTAAAATTACTTACCGTGTCATTAACGTTGAATTTGAACACATAACAATTAAAATTCTCATTCCAATAACAACAGTAGTTGAATGTAAATGCGGTTGAAGAAACAATAAAACCCAATCAAAACCTAAAGTTCTCGCGATCTCATCACAAATCATTACGTTTACGACATTTCGATTTGTAAAAAGCAAATTGTGCATTAATGATAAACAGCGATTTCTTAATAATATGTGCTCCCCTTCAGCTTCTTTTTCTAAATCGCCTTCGCGCAATACAATATTTTTTTCACTCGGAATCGTAGTCGGTGGTAATTTCGCCGCAATAAATTGGCCAAACCATAATAAATCCGACTGTCTTGGTTGCCCCCCCAATAAAATAGATAACAACGAAAATAAAACTTGTCGCGTCGCTCCGTGTTTAATTTCCGGTGTTATATGTAATAATTTCGTGACTAATTGTAAATCTCTCATTATCCAAGTATTATTTCTTTTTTCGTTTGATTCGGCGGCTAATTCATATAAATGTTCTAAATGGGATCGAAGTAATTCTCCAGGCGCTTCGTGCCAAACATCTAAATCACATAATAAGTCTTGAAATGCGGTTAAATTTGGTATTGCGGATGTTTCCCTTCCGCTATCGACAGTTCCTACTAAACTGAACGCCAAATGTAAGATATGCGAGTTGAGGAGAGTTCGTTTTTTGCGGAGGAGCATCGCAAGGGTTTGGTAACCTCTTTTGCGATCCATTTCAACTTGAGC
This sequence comes from Onthophagus taurus, assembly GCF_036711975.1. Lineage (NCBI taxonomy): Eukaryota > Metazoa > Arthropoda > Insecta > Coleoptera > Scarabaeidae > Onthophagus > Onthophagus taurus. The sequence goes on along the minus strand of NC_091968.1, from coordinate 5,194,054 downwards.
TGCTTTGTTACTTCTTACGACGCAAACTAAAGCTTTTACACCTGCATATAAACTTTCGACGTCTTGGGCCATTGCTATTAGTCCAAGAAGAACTGCGCAACCACCAACTGTATCAATCTAAAAAGTTTTTAATTAAAATAAAATTAAATTATTTAAAGTATTATTAAAAACTTACCACTAAAGCAACCGGTCTTGGACAAAACACCCTCACACCAAGATAACCGATAACAACACCACCCAAAGATCGTGAAGGTCCTGAAAGATGCCCAGCTGAATTGTGTAAAATCCGAATCGGAGTTGCATTCTCATGACTTGACATTCCCAATTGTTTAGCGATCGATTTATTATCTGTTCTACTGTAAACTTTACGTATTTTACTCAATGTTAATTGAGACATCGCCTTTACGTTTAAACCAAAGACAACTTTTTCTTCAGCAACCAATTGATTCACTTCTACACTTACATTCGGTGCTTGAAGAGATCCCATATATTGAGGACCTAATTGATAAATGTAACCCACAGTAACCGGTTGTAACACCTATAAACAAAAAATTGTAACAACAATATTGCTTGGTGAGATTTAATTTACTTCTTCAATTAAATGACAAGGTCCTTGTTTCCAACAAAGTTTTGAATATCTTCTCCAAGCCGGCGGAGTTCCAATAAACCCATAAACAGATGAGGCTGAAGTCATATTTGTAGATATCCCCCCTGGATTTTGTGAGATATAATGTAACTTTTGAGTATGCATATGTTGGCCATCAAGATAAAGCGAAAACGATGAATTTTTTAATACTGCTCGATTTAAAACAATCACTAAATGGTGCCATTGACCTTCCTGAAGGATATCAGGACACCAAACTCTAGCTCCATGCTCCCCAGAACCTTCCGGTTCCCATTCACCAACATCTAAAAATAATTTTATACAAATTTAATTAAAAAAAATGTTTTAATATTTATTACGATCTGGAATATGAGTTTCTTGAGTTGACACAATAATAGCTTTATCTCTTGCAGATAAAACAATCGATAAACACACCAAATGTTGGTCCTTTGATAAATTAAAATTTCTCACCAACGTTAATAACCTAACACAATGAGGATCTGTTCTTGGATCGGAAAATTTATCTACACAAATCCATGTGGAAAAGCTTAATCCAGTTTGTGGGGGGAAAAGTCTATCTCCAGCTCCAATTCCTCCCAAAATATTACTATCAACTGTTGAAACCACACTTGGGGCTCCCAAGCTTTGTGGGGCGATACTTGGAAGGTACAAACACCCAAAACCTTCCGCTGACATATCGAATTCAACAAATGGAGGCAACGTACATGACGCTTGTGCCCGAAAATCTTTTGGGGTTGTCATTGAAACTAAAGTTTTGATTCGGGTTAATGGTACAGGTCCACCACCTGGATCTTTCGATTGTAAAGGAACGCAACATAAAGGATTTCCAAGTCGGAGGAAATTTCTTAAATCAGTCGGTTCTAAAGCTTGAGCTGCTAAACGTTCCAACATGTACTGTAGGGGTGAATGTAAAAGGTGTGTTTCCGTTTGAAGGGGTTTCGATCCAATTAGTAAAAGTTGTCCAACGAATTTGCTATCGCACATTACTTGTTGATTACGTTCACTACGAACTAATGATTTTATCACTTCGGAGATGTAAAATTGAAGGCTTAGTTGTTTTTCTAGATTATTATCCTGGAGAATAAACACGATATTAAAGCAAATTTTATTAAATTTTTTTAAATATAGTTACTTGTATACAAGGTAAGAGTTGTAACATAGCTGTTACCACCCCTGGATGAACAATCATCGGATCAGGTACAGGTGGGTTTAAATTTAAAGAATTCACAACAGATCTTCGTCCTTGAATTGTTGAAGTCGGAGTCTACGAAATTAATCCAAATTTATTTTAGCTTTATTCATATTACTCCCTCCGTCCAGAAATAAGTGTCTGATATCGATTTTTTTTCAAAAATTAAGAAAAGAAAACACAAAGTTAAATTAAAGGTTAAGTTTTTCACTGCCATTAAAAAGTTTTGTAATTTTTCCTACAGTATAAGTTTTTTATCCAAAAAAATGCGACTTTTCAAGATCTCACAGAAAGATCCGGTTTAAGAAAATAATGGGAAAGAGGAAGACATCTTGACAAGAAACGGTCGTAAAAGACCAAACTTAAGTTCCAACAAAACGCAGGCCGTTTATCATGCGTTACTAGAACTGAGTATAGCAAACTGAAACAAGGCTCAATTAAGATGACAGCGAACAAATTTAACATTTCCGTAAAAATTGAAAGCCGAATTTAGCATCAAGCCCGAAAATCGTTAGCCGATGGTGCTAAAGTAGCGTTGGTCGAAAACCGAGAAATAATGAGACGGTGTTAATAAAGTCTGTACCATTACTTAACTAGTTAACTAAATTTTATACTGAAGAAAGCCTTGAATATCATTCTTTTCAAGACCCGAATTCCAAAGATATATCTGTGATTATAACACATTTACCCATATCATTAACTGAAGAAGAGATATTCAACGAACTATAAACCCATAAACTTCCAATTATTAGAGTAACTAGATTACTAGAGACTTAACAAAAATAAACAACCAATACCAATATGCGCAGTTGAACTGAATCCAGAAGAAAATGCCAAAGACATACAATATCAATTCAATTTTTCAATGCATAATTAGTGTTGAAGCGAGAAGAAAACTAGGAAACATACCACAATGCCATCAATGTCAGGAATTTGGTCATACCAAGAATTACTATTTCAAACAGTTAAATGCGGAAAAAATCATTTAATTAAAAATGCATAAAAGATAGAAAAGATCCACCAACATGCGCTAATTGTGGCGATAATCACCCGGCAAATTATAGAGGTTGAAGGTCGTCCCATACTTAAATCGCAAATACGAATCCTCAAGGAAATAATGATCACCCCACCGTAAAAAGCATAAACACTACTCCCACATCAAGCTCTAATCATAATCCTATATCCTCATCCCTCACATCCACAATTACAGATACCATAATCAAATTTCTAAGAGATCTCCTTACACCAGTTATAACACAAATTAAACAATTCATTGCTAATTCCCTACTTCCTAATCTTATCAATGGATAACAATAACAGCCGAACAATACAAGACATCACCGTAATGTACTGGAACGCGAATGGACTAAAAAATCAACGAACGGAAATCATTGAATTTCTCCATCGTCATAACATTCAAATAGCATGCATTACCGAAACACATTTAAAGCAAGGTGAAAGATGGATACAACATCCCAGGATACAACCTATACAGGAAGGATAGAAGTTCTACAGTAGCAGCCGGTGGAGCGGCAATTTTGGTTTAGAAGCAGTTGGTGTTAAAATAAAAACGTTAGATGGTGCCAACATGAATTTAGTTTCTGTTTACAAGCAGTTAAACAAATCGTTGATACAAAACGACATAACACATATATTTAATTCTAATACTTCGACTCTTATGATAGCCGACTTAAATTGTAAAAATAAAACATGGGGATGTCGTGCTAATAGCCCAAATGGTATTAAATTAAAATCTCGATAGTAAATGCATTACAAATAATTCCACCTGAAGAATACACATTATAATACGCGATTATCTCGAAAACAGTTCATTTTACATAAAAATGAACCAAATGAAAGTTGTTCTGCGCGAAGGGGGAAACCATATGACGGTAACATTTTTTGACCTTGACCTTATTTTCAATGTATTTTATTGTAAAATTTGAATCTGTGGATAAAAGTAGAGTAATTAAAAAAAAAAATTTACCGTGTGATTTTGCCAGTACAACGGCAAAACATCTTTTGAAAAAAATTAAAACTTCTTCAGAAACAATTCACTAACGTTTATAATCTAGCAAGAACAAATAAGATTTATGAATTTTTAAACATTTTCCTACCCGCTTCGATACATTGTCTTTAGTTCTTAATTCTTAGAATACTATTTAAGAATGCTCAATAAAAAAAATTCAAAAGAAATTCGGAAATACCTTTGGAAAGAGGTCTAAAAGGTTCCGACATTTCTCCGCTTTTGCCAATTTGATAATAGAGTAACGCATAAAAAACAAGAGTTCGTGGAACTGCTTATGCCGGCATTTTCAGAACATCGCTTTCCGAGACTTAATTGGTTGAATCGTTCCAAAGTTTTTCAAAAAACTATAAACCATAACCAACACTGATAAATGGCAAACCAAACTGGGAAACTTTTCATGAAACTCTGGATCGTCTGGCTGAAGCACCAATTGACATCGATTGTAACGAAGGAATAGATTTCCAACTACACAAATAATATATGTGAAAGTGTAAAACTATCAACAGTTCCGTAAAAAAAACGAAATAGTAAATCTCTTCAAGTACTTACGATAGCTGCAATATTACAACTAATAAAACAAAAAAGCAGATTGAGACAAGAATGGCAGCGAACGAGGAGCTGCGAAACCAAAAACAGGGTAAACAATTTGACACATCGTAATTTTTCCGAAACCCGGAAGAAATCACAAATCTGTAAAAGAAAAACCCAAGTGTTCGATAAAGTCTGGGACGAAGGCTTAAAATACAAACTCCTACACGTAAAACTATCACCATATCTGACAACTATGTTTGTGTCCTATGAACGCCATATTTGATTTTCACACCAAAAAATAGGATAATTAATTCTGATTTCAATGATATGTCACACAATGTATTTCATTTAGAAAAACATTGAATTATTCAAAAAAAAGAATAAACCTGATAATAGTTTCACGAAAACCAAACGTCGGAGAAAATATCTAGCTGTGTCACGACATTTTTCATAAAAAGTTGCCTTAAGAATGTTTTTTCAGATTCATGAAAAAACGAAAAATAAAGGAGTTATAGGCAAAAAACGAAAAAGTAATTTTTTTGTTTTTCGGCCTTATTTTAAAAACTAAAACTAGCTGTTTTAGTTTCCAAAAACTTTGTTGAAAAATGATGACCTCTACAATACGCAACTTTGCCCCCATTTAACCATTTCTGTATCTCTTATGGTTTCTGAGATCCCAATGGTGGGGGTCGAATTTGAATTACCTGATCGAATTCATGGTTTTATCTCACAAAAACAGCTGAAACGTACTCCTATTACCTACCATCGGTGCAAAAAGTCAAGGCCCCTCATTTTAGAGATCGATATCTTCGCAACCGCTCGATAAAAAAAATTGCGACAAAGTTTGTTGTAATCGCTGAACATTTGTACTTAACTTATGTTAATTTGAAAATTTTCGGATCCGCGGTTTTCTTTTAATCGCGAGTCTGTCAACTTTGCGATTTTTTTTCTCGAAAACTATCGTACGAAAAAATTTGAATTTTGAACAGGTTTATTTTTTATTTTATTTTTTCGATATCCCATACAGTTTCACAGAAAATCGCGGTTTAGTAAGACGCCGTTATGTCGAAAACATCTGAGTGGATTTCCTCGCGGATTTGATCAAAATATGTCAAATAATTGCGTTTATCGGATACCGTTATCAGTTTTTCAAATTTTTATTTCTATCTAATTTTTTTAGAGCGATTTAAGCGAATTATAAATTAAAAAGAAACAGAAATAGCCATGCGGGGAGAGGGGAGTTCCGTCCCATCGGGAAAGATGGTGCGTTCCAGATAGTACGTCGCGCCTTTATCTTACCTACATAAAGAAATAAGGCGCGACGTCCTTTCTAGGACGCACCATCTGTTCCGATTGGACGAAACCCCCGTCACCCCGCATGGCGATCTTTAATTTGTAATTCCATTAAATCGTTCTTAAAAAATTAGGGAGCCCTAATTTTGAGAAACTGATAACGGCATCCGACAACCGACATTATTTGGCATATTTTGGTAAAAACCGCGTTAAAATCCGCAATTAACCGCAATTTTCCGCGAAACTATATGGAATATCGATAAAATAAAATATGCCCCACATTAAGAACACATCGGTTTACCACCAGTTCAAATTTGAAGTTCTTTCGTCAAATAGTTGTGGAGAAAAATTGCAAAGTAGACAAAGTTGCTGGTACTCTCAAATATCGGGTACTTTTTTCACTTAACTCGCGATAAAAGAAAAATCGCAAACTCGAAAATTTCCAAATTAACATGTGATACGCAGAAATGTTTACTGATTACAATAAACTTTACTGCAATTTTTTTCATCGAACGGTTACGAAGATATAAATCTCTAAAGTGAGGGGCCTTGACTTTTTGCACGGATAGTAGTTGATGGCGAGAAGGAACCACACAGGACCTGCAAAGGTAAACGTTTTTCCACAAAAGTAATGATCTTAGCCGCTGTAGCTCGTCCACGTTGCAATTATTCTGAAAACAAGAACTTCGATGGAAATCTTGGCATTTGGCCTTTTCTTTTTTGGACCCTGCTAAACGGAGCAGTAAAAATCAGACCATTAAAACGAAAGTGGTTTCTAATATCACTAGAGAAGAGTATAAGAACATGATTATTGGAAAATTGTTGCCCGAAATTCAAGCAAAATTTTGTCGCCAAACAATTTGGATCCAGCAAGACAGCGCTAAACCACACATTTTTCCTGGTGTCAGCCACCCAATAGTCCTAATACAAACGTCTTAGATTTAGGCTTTTTAATGCAATTCAATCATTGCAACAATAATCGGCTTGCAAAACTGTAGACGAATTAGTTCTTGCTGTTGAAAAAGCCTTTTCCAAATTGAGTTCCAACAGTGTATGGTAGCAACCATAAAAGTAGATGGAATATGAATAATATATGAATAAAGATCCAGTTTCTATAAATTTTGATTATGGGCTTTATCAACATGTAAAAGACATCATTAATTCAGTATAATTCTCATCAAAAGTTTCTTAGAAACGTTATTTGTAGTTAAGTTTCAATAAATTAATTTTTAAGTAAATCAGACACTTATTTTTGGACAAAAAAATCGATAGCGGACACTTATTTCTGGACGGAGAGAGTATTTAATTTAATTCTCACTGATGGCTCATTAGATGATTGCCTCGAAAGAGATTTTATGGCAAGAATTGACGACGACGCATTCGGTTTATCATACAAATCCAAAGCTAAATCGTATAATAATCTATACACAATAGTAGCGTATGCTAAAGTAGCAGGTACATCGTTATTAATCGTTAAATTATTTAAACTTCCGATAAATATCTTATGGTATAAATCTTGTAAGTGCATGTCCAACGCTAAAATTTCATCACAATCCGCAAGAGATTCGATTTTTAACGGCGAAAAACATCCTAATAATCTCAAAGTATCACACAGACTCGTCATGCAAATTTCGTGATGAAAAAATTTTGCATTTGCCGGCTCGAACCTCATGGCAGTACTAATCGTATAAAAAACCAATTGTAATAAATTTAAAATATCGGGATCGGGTTCATATTTCGATAACTTTCCTTCCAATGAAATTAAAACGCTGGTTACATAAACGAAACCGTTTACCTTGCGGAAAACAGTTCTTGTACGATGAGATTCTTTTAAGCATTGAAGCAAAGCTTTGAGTATATCCATTTTTAATAATAAAGCGTGTCTTGGAGCTGTGTGTAAGGTAGCTAAAAGTTGTGCCATATCCTCATCACCACCGGAAGTTAAAACTAATTCTCTTATTATTCCTAAAGTTGCCTGACGACATTCAGCGAAAATCACTAAATTATGAACGCATTTTGCTCCGCCGCATTCGCGTAAAACGTTTGCGTTCGATGAATTTGACGATAATAATACCGTTAATGCTTCGATAACCATGTTTCCAAGTCTTTCTTGACCGATGGGGATAAAAAAATCTTTTCCTGCATCGACAGCTGTTTTTTTCGTTTCCAAAAGGTTTCCATAACGATTCAAGCAAGTTACAAAGACTTCTAATAGCCCAACTTCTCGATAAACATCTTTAAATATGTTGTTATGTCTTAAAATATTTAATAAAGTTTGCATACAAATGATGCTACATTCGACATGATTCATACTGTGCGTTTTTAAGAAAATTGACATGCTTATTAATTCTTTGCATGGCACAAAATTCAATTCAAAAACTAAAAACTCAATTAATTGGAATAATTTATGTTGGATTTCCGCTGGTTTATGATAAATTTTTTCCGTAAATTGACTCAATGTGTTTTGATTTTCTAAGATAAAATAATTCGCGTTATCAGAATGATAAATGTTTGAAATTGCATCTAAAATAACCGAGCAAAGCATCGGAGAATTAGATTTTTGAAACATAGTTTGTAAAACGTGGAAAGCTTGCACATTCCGAACGCTGGTTCCTTTTCCGGAAGGTTGCGGTAATGAGAACCCTTGCAATTGAAATAGAGAACCTGTTGAAGCTTGCGATGGTTTTAATTCTAAATAGCCGCACATACATAATGAGGTTATCATTAAAATCAAATTTCTTATTGAATCTTGAGCGTCGGTGGAGCGTTCATTTTCCAACCTAAAATCATTTTAGGTTAAAATTATTAATATAAAATAATTTAGTACTAATTATTACTTTAAAAGAAAATCCGATAAAAATAAATAACCTTGCGCTTGTCTAAAATCATCTAAAAGTGTCGATGAAACATCACTGGAATCTTTTAGAAAGCAAAACATCGTTACAAACATTTCTACAACTTCCAATGGGGCTAATTCTGGAACTCTTTGCATGTTATCAATACAAAGAGCAACACAACTTTTCGCTAAAATCAGAATTAATTAATTTAAAATTAAAAAACATTTATAAGAACTAACAGTGAATATATCCCACAACTGGTGGACTTAATCCATGTCTTGATAAAGTCATTAATACTTCCGCCGCACTTTTTCTCCACATTATATTATGGAGACGACATGGTGAGGTTATTGCTGAGAATAAAAGTGTGAGGTCATCTTTCCTTGCTAATTCTTCAGCTGGGATTCGATGACTACATAATCTTACAAGTAGCTTAAAAGAAATTAATTAAAATTAATTAGAATTATTTACGCCCGTATGCATAGTAGATTGCCAACAACTCGCCGAAATTTCAATTCAAAGTTTGAATCGCCAAGAAATTCACGAGTACGCACGATGTTTTATTTTGATTTTTTAATACATTTATTTCATATATCCATAACAATAAATAAAAAAAATAATTAAGGGCATTTACGTTTGGAGACTCAAAATATCGATAATTTGCACGCATTTTTTAACAGTTAAGAAATTATTTTACAAAATTTATCTTTATATATGTTTTTTATTCATATTTGAAGTAGCTTTCTAAAAATATTTCAAATAGAAACAGCACTTTGTTGATAAATTATTGAACGATTTTCAAAAATAAAGAAAATGAGCGTCCTATTCTAAATCAAAAGTTACCATGCAGCACTAGGCAGTTTCAGATTATTTTTAGCCAAAATCGATTCTAAATTCATCGCTAATTAAATTTAAAAATAAATTCTTAATCAAAATTCTATATTAAGAGATTTGATATTTCTGAACCACACATGACTATCAGATTAGATAATTTAGATAATATAAAATTTGCCCCGAGATTCTCTAACCTAAGTAAAATTACACTAAGTAATGACGACATTGACGTTCTTGAATTGGGCAACAAAATCACATTACCTAATAAAGTGAAACCAGTTGATCTGACTATAAGATTAGAATCACAATTACTTTTTAATAAAGATATTAACAAAATATATATGAAAACAATAACATTATTAAGAACGTCAACACAATACAACCTAATCCATTGAATGGTTTTTCTAATCTGAACAAGAAAATAAAAAACCTCAATCAGAACATTAAAGATAATAATTTAATTGTAACTTCGGGGGACAAAGGTACAGGATTGGTAATTCTGGAGAAAGAAGATTATATATCAAAGGCTTTAGATTTTTTTAACCAAAATAATATCACAGAAGTTAAAAATAACCCAACTGTTGCCTATAACAATAAATTAAAGAAAATCATAAAGGAAAATCTTCCTTTTTTAAAGGTGTTTAACATTACTACTCTTAACTCTGTGGAGATGAACCCGTTCAACACCGCAGATGAAATGTCTTATTAAACTACACAAAGAAAATAAGAGCGAGAATAGAATAGCCAAGATCATCCAAAGATTTCTATACAAAACCTTCAGTAATACCTTTCAATATACTGTAAAAAACTCTGCTGAATTGGTCAAAAAACTTTCAAATGTTAAAATTTAAAGAGCCATAAACTTATTTCGCTAGATATTAAAAACCTCTACTCTAATATACCGGTAATTCCTACAATAGATCTGATAAAGAGTTTTCTTATAGAAAATTCAACAGATTTAGATATTGATCTGCTAGAGGTTGACAGTTTTCTGAGGGTGCTTGATTATGTATGTAAACAGAATTTTTTTAGCTTCAACAACAAGCAATACATAATGAAAAACGGTTTACCCATGGGGTCTTCAATATCAGGAATCCTTTCTGACATATACGTCAATCACATTGAAAAAGAACTTTTTAATGATAAATATAAACTTTTTGTAAGCGATATTATTTTTTACACCCGTTATGTCGATGATATTTTAATAATTTATAAAGGTAATCCGGCAAAATTAAAAGCTCTGCTTAATATAATTTACAACCTAAGCCAATTAGAGTTCACTACTGAAATAGAGAAAAACAACAGTATTAACTTCTTAGACCTCACCATAAAGAAAAATTTAAATAAAAGTTCATTTGACTTCAATATATTCAGAAAGCCAACCTTTACAGATAATGTTATTCCTAATAGCTCATATAGTTGTAGGCAACATAAACACGCCAACCTCAGATTTCTATTTAATAGGCTTTACAATATACCATTAAATTCTCAATGTATTTCTAAGGAAATCAAAACCATAGTTAAAATTGGCATCAATAACGGATACAATATTCATGATATTCAACACATATATAATTTAGGTCATAATTCTAAAATTACTAACCTTATATATCCACATTACAAAATTAAAAATAACTATATATCCTTACCTTACTCTCCTTTAATTGAGTTTAAAATGAAAAAGAATCTGTATAAATATAACCTGAACGTTGCTTTTGTCTCAAATAATAAAATTTATCATAGATTGGTTAATAATAGACCTAAGATTAAATGTGAAAATCAGAGTGGTGTGTACCGGATTGAATGCCCTGAATGTGATAAGATTTACATAGGCCAGACGGGTAGAAGTCTTTATACGAGGTTTAGGGGGCACATGACGAAAGCTAATTCTTCAGTGTACAAGCATATGAAGTATAGTAATCATAAGGTAGAGTTTCGGAATGTAAAATTAATTAGAAACCTAAGGAAATCACGCGAATTATACCTCTTTGAGGAACTTCACATAACCCTGAATACTGATAATGACAACAAGCTTCTACAACCAATATCGATAATAAAAAACGCTTTTTCCTCTCATATATTTAATATTAATTCAATCCCTATTTTTCTTATACAGTTTGGTTATTTTCATACTTATTTTTCACTTTCTTATTCAAAACTTGTTTTCTTATTTTCCATTCATGCGCTGTACTTTAGCCTCCTCGCGTCAGTGCACTTCAGTTTATCTTACTCGAGGGTTGTTACTCGTTTTTGGTAAGTATTTTTTACGCCATTTATTCTATGTTCTTTCTCTTTCATATTTTGAATTTAATTGTCGTGTGCCTCCTAAATTCATTTTGAGTTTAGAGAGAGTTTTGTGTTTTTGGATGGTCTTTGGAATCTTTCACTTTCCCCCTTTTTATTCTAGAGATTTTATTACAGTTTTTAACGTTGCTAAGTCGCCATTCTGTCTGATTGCGCGCCACTCTTTTCTGATTTTTGTCTGTTTTGTTTGCAGGAATAAACCTATCTAACATTAACACTCCAATAATAACTACTTCGATAATTAACGCATTTATATGGTTTCTATGTACCCCCCACCTTTAATCGAAACTTGTTCAACGCGTGATTGGGTGTGACTTTAATGCATAATTCTTTTCGTTATCAAATAATTGACGGTAAATATTTTAAATTTATTTTTAGCGATTTTATTTTTTTAATTAATTAAATTTTTTAATAATTTTTTTCTTCTCTAAAATGTATTTTTAGTCGTGCCCTTTGATTATATACAATATGGATGGAGCCAACGAGAGAGATAGCTTGCGCAAGGTGATCAAACCGAGATAGACATAGAAGCGTACTGCCATATAATGGGTGTACTGATAGAAGTGAGATAGATATAGAAGCGTACTGACATATAATATATCTATCTTTGTTACACTTTCACATTATCGCTTTCCATCTGCGTCTATTCACCTTGAGCAAGATTTTTGTTAGTAGATATATTCAGTTAGCTCAATCCATATTATATATAATCAAAGGTCGTGCCGAATGAAGAACATTTCTACGTTCGAAACAATTGTAGCACTGAAACAATAAAATATATTATTTCATCGTCCCTTAATGGTTTTATTTTGAAAAAAAAAGTTTCAGATTAGTCCAAAAGGTAAAGTAAGCAGTACTTTATAATACAGTAAAAAATTTGTATCTGTTTACTTCTTGTTTATGTAGGTTCATCTTCGTCAAATATATTATCTCCGCTGCATTTCAGTACTTTCAAAAAATGACAAAAAAGAAAGTTCCTGCGATTTCCTTCAAAAACGTTCTTTTAGTTCCTCGAGGAGTAGTTCTACTAACAATACTTCTAGTGGCAGTACTTGTAGCACCAGTAGCAGTTCATCTTCGGTACAATCCAATCTTGAAGGTACATTTAAATTATTTGTTTGTTTGGGTTGATTTACTTAATTTGTGTGCTGAGTTATTTTAAATCAATTTTTAGCTGAGGATGATTGCCAGTCCATTCCATGCAATTTTAAAATCCCCACTGGTGCTGAAATAGGCATGGATTGTGGATCCAATAACTTGAAGAACTTTCCAAGCAATGAGCTTTTGACCGAAAAAACCAGAGACACCTGTTTGTTACTAAGCACATCTTCAGATTCCACAATCTGTAATACATTACCATTGACAAATCCAATAAAAAAGGGAAAAAAGCGTGAAAGAAACGAGAAATTGTGGATGAAGAATGTATTAAAGAGATTGGACTTGAGACTTGGTGGTAAAGAGCACGAATCTCACACTTTTCACAAGAGAATGGTTAAGGTGAAGGAAATAAAACCACCATGTAAAGAAAAGTGTAAGTTACAATGCTGGTTAAAATTTACTCAAGAAGAGATTTGGGTGATAATGAGAGTCAATGGAATTTTATATCTAAATGTATGGAAGCAAATTGGTCCGAATTATTGGTACATTCGAGAAGGTGGTACTAGACCTCGGCGAAATAATAACAATTCCTTTTACTTTTACATGCCCGAAAAAAATTAAAGTTTGCAAAACCTTTAAAGCAACTTTAGATATAACAGACCGACCGATTTGCACAGTTTTAGAAAAACAAAATAAAGTTGGCTACGCCCTTCTAGCAAAAGACCAGCGTGGTATTGCAGCTGATATCAAGGACCATATTAACTCGATTCCAAAAATCGAAAGTCATTATAAATACATTCAAATATTTCAATGACGGTAGTAAATTTCATAAAGATTATGTTAATAAGTGTAAAGAGAAAAATATTCCTTTTAGCAATTACATACTTTTTTACAGGATTTTTACTGAAAAGTTTAACATTTCTTTTTTTCAACCCAAGAAGGATCTTTTTTAAAGATCTCAATTTATAATAACTCTGAGGGGAATAAAACAAACAAAAAAAGAAAGCTACGATCTTCATTTAAAAGAAAAAGAACTGTCACGATTACAAAAATTACGTGACAAAGAGAAAAATAACAGAGTGGTCGCCGTTTACGATCTACAGGCGATTTTTCAATGCCCGAAAGGCGACGTATCCATCTTTTACTACAAATTAAAATTAAGTGTTTTAGAAAATTAAATGTTTTAGACTGTATGAGTTACAGTATAATAAAGTAGAATACTTTGTATGGTACAAGTCCTGTGAAAATAGAGGTGTAAATGATTTAGGGACTCGCGTTATAACTATTTACACGCAAAATCAATAAAAGAAAATGATGTAGATGTTATTTTCTATTCGCATAATTGTGCTAGCCTACAAAAACATAAGTTAATGTCTCTGTTTATTCATACTGTTTGCAAAAACTTCCTAATATCCGATCCATTACTCATAAATTTTTAATTAAATGGCATACTCAAAATGAGGGAGACTGCGCATTCTCTCATAGAGAGGCAATCAAATCGGAATAGAAAAACGAACAGCCCTACCATGTAAAAGAAATATCCTATGAAGATTTCTTTGAATGGAAGGATATTTGTACAGAAATGAGATTCAATGGCACTTAAAATGAGGACAACGAATTAGTTAATTTTGAGATATCAAAATTTTAAAAATAGAAGAATTATAATGTCTTTACAGATTTTATATTACAAGCACTCTTATAGCGAAACATTTAAAAACGCAATATTAAAAAAGAATCTATGAAAATAGTCCTTAAAAAAGTTTATGATCGCAAACCAGGAATTTCTGAGAGAAAAAGAGCAGATATATTGGAGTTATTAAACAAAAATCTTATACCTAAATTTTATGCGCCAGCTTAGAATTCAATATAAGTTTTTCGTTATTCCATTAGTTTATTTTTTAGTTCACTGCATTTAGAATATTTATGCATTTCCTAGACAAGGAATTTTCTGAACTGTGCGTCGCGACGCCTTGGAGCGCCAATGGTAATTTTGTAACGACCAATATTTATATTTTAAATTTACCTACGTTAGCAATGAAAATATGGAATTACCTCAATGTGTTTTTGCCACAAGCTGCTAGCAGCTGAAAGTATACTTCCTAATAAAATAAAACGCCATTTAGAAACATCTCACAGTAATTTACAAGGAAAACCGCGAGATTTTTTTGTAAGAAAATTGCGAGAAATAAAATAACAGTGGACATCCTTGTTATCCAGAGCATCTATTCCTCGCAAGCACTGCCTCTTACAAGGTCGCTCACCATATTGTTAAATTCAAAAACCACATATGATTGCTGAAGATCTAATTTTACCTATATACAAAATATTCCTCTTTTTAACAATACGATTAGTCGTCGCATACATGACATTGATGAAGACATTAATGAGCAAATTGTGAAAAAACTTTCTGGTTTATTTGCCATTCAACTGGATGAAGGGGCAGACAATAACAATGACGCTCAATTAGTATGTTGCGTGCGGTACATGGAAACAACAAATGTATGTGAGGATTTGGTATTTTGCAAAAAAATGGCTGCTACCGGGAAGTCTTGTGATTTGTTTACAGTTATAGATTCATACATGGACGAAAATAACGTTCAATGGGAAAACTGTGTCTGTGTGTACGGATGGAGCTCGTTCAATGTCAGGGCAATATTGAGGATTTAAAACTCTCATTAAAATCAAGGCTTCAAATTCAAAATGGACGCATTGTATCATACATAGAGAGAAAGAATTGAGTTGTATGCGTATTTATTGACAGAATCGCATCCTGACGCTGAAAAGTTTAAAGATACTGATTTCTTAATGAAAATGGCGTATCTTTGCGACATATTTGAAAAATTATATACTCTTAATAAATCGCAGCAGGGAAATGAAACGCATTGGTTGATAAAATTGCAGCGTTTCAAAAGAAGTTGTGTAAAAGAAAAATAGGCAAGGAAATACTGATTGTTTTCCTGTTTAAAAAGGCTTCCTGCAAGAAAAATCTGTTTAAGATCTAAAGCCAAGTTTGCAATTGATACTAATCCAACACTTATCAACATAAGCACCCATTTTGATAGATATTTTTCACAGAATCTTGATTAGAGATCCATTCCAATCGACCACACTCCCATCTGCACTTTCAACAGTCAAGAAAGAACAACTGTTAGAACTATCTTGTGACACGAGCCTAAAACTACGATTCGACAAAGACAAACTTTTTCAATTTTAGATCAATGCATCTCAAGAATATTCTACTCTCAGTAATACCGCTTTGAAGATTCTTTTACCGTTTCTTATGTCGTATTTGTGTGAAATTGGATTTCCTGCAGTTGCAGTAATTAAGTCAAAATGCAGATGATAAATCAAATTAGAAAAAGAAATGAGAGTAGCGATTTTAAAACTTCAACCCCGATTTGAGAAGTTATGTTCAGAAAAGCAAGCTCTAAAATCTTTGGAGTTTTCTTCAATTAAATAAAAATAATAAATACATAAAGTAATCTTAATGTCTGCTAGAGCTACAAACCTGTAAAGGGACTTTTAGTATAAAAAAGATTGGGAACTCCTGTCCTCCATCAATACATACATATTACTGAAATATATGAAATACTACTTTTGTTTATAAAAATGTGTGTAAATTGATTTTCATGGCTTTTCATTAACGAAGATAGACCTAATTCATTACTATTTAATAAAATTTTAACTGTAAGAACAGAATACTAAAGATTATGTAGATAGTATTAAGAAAATTGGAAATGATTATTAACAATAATGTCATTTTGGATTTTACACTTTCAAAAACTTTTTATAGAGCATATTTAGATTTTTACAGAACACTTTTTAAGCGCTATTTTTAGAGCATATTTTTAGTTGCCCTAATTATCAATAAAGACAATTAAATATTGATTTGTTTTTAATTTAACCCATTTTTTGAAATAAGTCGCGCATAAATAAGAAAAATTAATGTCAATCATACCACATTAAGTTTGCCCATTCCTGGACTATGCAATACAAATTAAGCTCAAACCGTTCTTTGGAGAATCACCAAGATAAACTTCAGTGAGTCGTTAGCGATCAACTATGCATACGGGCGTTAAATTTTTTTTAATTTACCTGTACAAAAATTTTTTGAAGTAAAATCCTTCTTTCTCTGGGTGTAAAATCACTATTTCCATCTTTAGTATTCGCCTCCAGTTCACTCATCTCAGGTAAATCAAAGAATAAATATAAGCATTTTACTAATGTTGAGGGAACTGAAACATCTGACATAACCTAAAAAAAAATTTTTCATTTTTTAAAAATTATTAATAAAATTATTTATTAATTTAATTTACTTGTACTAAATTAGAATCTCCTGCTGCCAATAAATTCAATGTAGACAACAACATCCACCCATTACTTGATTCCTCACAATTTTCAATCTCCAAAAACTTAGCAATGGCACAACTCGCTGCTTCCGTACTTTGATTAGAAGCGCGTTTACGTATCTCGGAGACCATTAAGAGAGAAACTTGTTGACAAAACGCGAGGATATCCCAAAACTTCTCGTTCATATCATGAGAAGGACTCGCCCCGAAAACTTTACAAAATAATGGTAACATGTTGTAGAGTTTGTCGTCTTTTTCGGCATCAGAGAGTGGATGGGATGGATGACTATACTCAGAAAAAAGCTTCTTCAAGTGCATTAAGCCCAGTTGAGTGTGTGGTGATCCTGGTACAGTGTCTGGGATGTCGTGGTTCGACGCATTTTGGGCGTTCGACATCCCACTACGTAATTTTCGCATGATATTCATCTTGAATGATTAAAAATAACCTAAGAAAAGGTGATTAAAAAAGTATTTATTTCATTATATAAGTATTTGTTGATAATTTAAGGAATTGTTTTGAAAAAAAACGTAGTAAGCCGGTTATAACAATAAAAAAACAAATGAAAGACAACAAATATTGGAGTAAGTCTCTAATATGGTTGACATGATGAAAACAAACCATTGATTTTAGGAGTTACGGGGCCGACTTACTTACCTTTTTCACGGGGGCATGTCGAAAAAGGTGCCGGTTTAAGCACGTTTCGTCTGGATCGGTTGTAACTTGATCATTTTCGTACAAAACGCCCCGATTTTTCACTCCAGCCGATTTGACGTTTTTGACATCTCCAATGTAATTCCAAATAGACAAGCGTAGATAGCGTTGAAAAGAGATAACCGATGAAAAAACAAGGAGGAAAAGAGAAGGATGGAAATAGTAAAGGCACATTTGAAAAATCAATCAAAATAATATTTTATTTAAAACTTTATTAATATTTAATTTTTTATCGTAAGTATCAATAATATCATTATCAACGGTGTCATTTTTTAATTGTAACAATTTTTATAGATTTTTAATTTTTTAATCGATAGATGTCAGTATCAATTATGAATTGGGGGTTTCAAAATAAAAGCAAGTAATAATCACATACTTTATTAATTTATCATTTTATTTTTGATTTTTTTGGTTCTTTATTTTCAACAGGGGCAGCATCAACAATATCATTATCGATTTCGTTATCATTATCACATCCAAAATCAATTTTGACGGTGTCAACATCAATCTCCATCTTTTCATCAACAGAGGGCTCTGTCGCTTGGGCATCGGGGATTTTCATGGAAGCTTCACCAACTTTCTCCTTAACCTCACTTTTACTATTTTTGAACATGATTGGGGTGAAAAATTGCTTTATCGACGGTTGTTTTTTCACCTCTAGGTAACTTTTTTGTATAAATGATACGAAATTTTCTTGTTTTTCTTGAGCGACGGTAAATCTACATAATAACCTCCACAATTCAACTAAAAATATAAACTTGTAACATTATCTCTGATTTAATTATCTGGAAAAATTCAAGAATCATGATGTGGCTTAAAAATCGACGATTTTTTTTTAATCAATGTGAAATGATTCGAAAAACACGTTAAAAACAAAAAGAAAGTGCGGAAAAGTGTAGAACATATCGAAAAATCACATTAAAGTTTCGATGTGATGTCACAAAAGCAATGTTAACCATGCATTTTCCTATTAAACAGGTCAACACCTGACCTACAAATTGTTTATGTTATAGCCACGCACAAAATCAATCTGATAAACTTAAAAGGAAAGTTATTTTCACTAAACTAGGTGAGATTACAACGTATATTTTCGGATGAAACACCACTAAAATAGACTGCGTGATAATAGACTATGTGTTAATACTAGAACTAACACTAGACCGAAAAATTTAAAATCAACTGTCTAAAATATGTTAAAATCATGTTAAAATAAATAAAATCCAGAAAATTGACACGTTCAGTCAAACGTGTCTGTCATTCGTTTAGTTAATTTTCTGGATTTTATTTGTTTTTTGATTTTAAATTTTTTCTGTTATCACTTTAGACTAGTATTTAGTTTGTGTTAAGTGTTCCAAAAACAGTTTTTTATGCTCTGCAACCTCATGGAATCACGTGCTTCTCACACTTGACGTCGTGCCTGAAGAAGAAATCTGTAGATTTCGAAACATATGTCGCACCGAATATAAATAAACAAGTAAATTCACTTCATCGTTTTTTTCATTTACTCATTATTCTACTTAACGATGATGGAATCAACCATTTTCAAGTGTTAGTTCTAGTTTTAGTGCAATAAAAATATGTAACATAGTGATATCTTATGCTAACTAGCGCCACCAACCATTGTCACTAGAACCAGCATTAGATCTAAAACTAGAAATATTCAAGTTTAGCCATCTTAAGAGACGCAGGGCTAAACCCGAATGTTCCTGGTTTTAGGTCTGGTATTTGTTCTACTTTTCTTTCAGTAAAAATATACCACAATCTAACGCTAAGTACATTTAAAACTAGAACTAACACTAGACCTAGAACTAGAAGCATTCGGGTTTAGCTTCACGTCTCTCAAGACGGCTGAACCCGAATGATTCTAGTTGTAAGTCTTGTGTTAGTTCTAGTGATAGTGCTAGTATAAAACTAGAACTAACACTAGAACTAGAAAGTATCGGGTTTAACCCAACCCGGAATTTACAACCCACCCTCTGCTCCATGCCTAACCCGACATTGGAGAAATTCGCACTGGTTTAAAATTAACCTAACTCAAAGTGGAATTTCTATACAAAATTCTGAAATAAATCAGTAAATTACCCCCCTCTAAAGAGATATGTCGCATCTGGGTGACAAAGAATCGAGTGTTGTAGCAATTTTTAAATCTGCAATGGAAGGGACACAAAAAGATATCACTCAACAGAATAATAGTTTCAGTAAATAGTCTTCAGCCAGTAGTATTGTAATCTCCAAGCACTTAGTAGTGTTTTGGCAGTAGTATATAGTCTTCTGAAAGCATTAAATAGTTTTTGCCAACAATATCTAGCTTTCTTCAAGCAATTAGTAGTCTTTCCAACAATATTTAGCATTCTGAAATTAGTTAATAGTCTTTTGGAAACTGTATCTTGTCTTTCCAAGCAGATAATAGTTTCTCCCAGCAGTATTTAGTCCTCTCCAAGCAGGTCGTAATCTTTTCTAGTAGTATATAGCGCTCTGAAAGCAGTAAGTAGTCTTATGGAAGCAGTATTTCGTCTTTCCAATCAGTTTATAGTTGTTTGTTAGCACTATCTAATCTTCTCCAAGCAGATTGTAATCTTTTCCACCAGTATCTAGCATTATGGAAGCAGTAGGTAAAAAGTATTCAACCCGGAATTTCAACTCACCCTCTGCTCCATGCCCAACACATTTGAGAAATTCACACTGGTTTAAATGTTAATTAACCTAACTCAAAGTGGAATTTCTACACAAAATTCTGAAATAAATTAGGTGGATCCGAATGTAACGTTTAAAGAGAAGACGCAACCCCCATCTAAAAAGATATATTGCGTCTGGGTGACAAATAATCGAGTGTTGTAGCTGCAATTTTTAAATCTGTAATGGAAAGGACACAGAAAGATATCACTCAACAGAAGAATAGTTTCAGTAAATAGTCTTCAGCCAGTAGTATTGTAATCTCCAAGCACTTAGTAGTGTTTTGGCAACAGTATATAGTTTTCTGAAAGTATTAAATAGCCTTTGCCAACAATATCTAGCTTTCTCCAAGCAATTAGTAGTCTTTCCAACAATATTTAGCATTTTGAAAGCAGTCTACAGTCTTTTGGAAACAGTATCTTGTCTTTCTAAGCAGATAATAGTTTCTCCCAGCAGTATTTAGTCTTCTCCAAGCAGGTCGTAATCTTTTCTAGTAGTATATAGCGCTCTGAAAGCAGTAAGTAGTCTTATGGAAGTTGTTTGTTAGGACTATCTAGTCTTCTCCAAGCAGATTATGATTTTTTCCATCAGTATTTAGCATTTTGGAAGCAGTAGGTAACTTTTTAGGAAGCATATCTCTTCTCTCCAAGCAGTCATTAGTCTTTTCCAGCAGTATCTAACATTCTAGAAGCAGTAGGTGGTTTTTTGGAAAGCATATCTCTTTTCCAAACAATTATTAATATCTCTGAAAGCAATAAGTAGTCTTGGAAGCAGTATTCCGCCTGTCCAAGTAGATCAAAACCTTTAACAGCAGTGTTTAGCGTTCTGGAAGCAATAGGTATTATTTTGAAAACAGTATCTAGTCTTTTCCAAGTAAGTTGTGGTCTTTTTCTGCAGTATCTAGCATTTTAGAAGCTATAGGTAACTTTTTGATATAGTATTTCCTCTTTCCAAGCAGTCTAAGCAGGCTAAAACTTTTACTAGCAGTATTTAATTTTCTGGTAGCAATAATTAGTCTTTTGCCAACAGTATCTAGCATTCAGGAACCAATAAGTTAAAGATTTTAGGTTATCTTTAGTTTATAGATGGTAAACAACGACATGTTAATGAAAATATGCGTTTTAACCAAATGTGGTGCGAAAATATATGGTACAAAAAGTGACGTCTCGTCAAAACTTTAAAGTGATTTAATTAAATTAATTGCGATTATTGTTTTAATAATCGATTTTTAACATGATTCTTGAATTATACCTTTTTTTTCTTACAGATTTTTACTGAATGATTCGTTAAAAACGAATATATTTTATGAATTGTGTCGCGAAGTTCTTCATCTTTAAACGTATAATACACCATATTCCTATGAGTTACGTTACAAGCCATTAATTGAATGAGAAATTTTAATTTCGGATCACCCTTAAAAGCACCACAACCCCAATTTCCAGTCGCAACAGGTGCAAGTTTATTATCACAATGCGAATGAAACCCTACATAAGCCTAAAATTTTAGTTATTAATTTAAATTTGAATTAATACGAAGGATTTACTTTGTTTAATTCTCGGAGTATTAACGAGGAGTTAAATTGATCGTAAGGGCGGTTAAATTTAACAGCGTCTATGGCTACCACGGTTGTTTTTCGTCTTCCGTATAAATCGAATGGGGTGTTATCTTCGAAATTACCGCTCCAAGCGAATGTATCTCCGTATCCGCTATATTTACTGTATCGCTCAACTCCTAAAATTTATATTATGTTAGGTGTTGTATGAAAAATTGGTGTAAAAAGTTAAAAGACACCTGTGATAACGAGGGCCTCTGTCATGCCTAATTCTTCAGTAAATAACCGACTTACGATTAATTCAGGGCAAATTATGTATCTTATTTCTTCTTGGACGCAACCATAGCCTAAAACTCCTCCACCTACAAATCTAAAAGCAAAGAAACAAAATAAATTCCTAATCTTATCGCATTTTTATTGCATTACTTGTTTGCAAAATCAACTTGTAAACATCCTGAGCCATCTTCTATGGTTCCTGAGCTACAAATATGAATTTTTGTTGTACTTAAAAGGTTTTCCAATCGATCCCATCTTGCAACTTGGTTTCTTCTTACGTGTTTTCTTTCAAAAGTTACTATTCCACAAGGAGCTTTAAAAAAAGTGTAAAATTGAGCAATTAGATTATAATCATAATAATTTTTATAATTATAAAATAAAAATGTTACAAACTTGTCGATAAAATTCGTCGAAAATAATGAAAGATGCATTTGAGTTTTTCGCTGACACAATTAACTCGCTTTGGTCGTTGATTCGCAGCGAATAATCTAAAAAGAAAAATCTAATCAAATTTATTTTGAATTAAAAATTTATTTTGAATTAAAAATTTATTAATTTTTAACTTTTGAGCGGGCACGCTGTCATAAAATTTATGATAATTTTCGTTTTTATAATATAAATCCCTTAAAAATGTACACATTAATTGCTTATTTATATTATGGGATTTAAAGATATAAATGTATTATAAACAGGTTTTGAGTTATACATGAAGGTTTCGGATCGTTTGCACGTTTTTGAAAAATACAGGTCTGTAACGACAATTTTGTCGGAATCGAAATTTTTTCTTCATCTTTTCATTATTTCAATTAGTGATTTTACGAAAAGACGGATACCGATATTCGGCATCCCCTTTGGTCGGATATCCGATTATCCGGCATATCTATCCGGCCATTATGATTATAATTTCTGGTGCATTTTTGAAGTGATACCCTATATTGCCACATTACTGCGATGTTTGAATAAAAATGAAATTAATAAGAAAGCTGATAAGATATGTCAACTTATTTGGATCCAAGATAGAAAATGAACTTTTTCGATGCTGATTTAGCCAACGAAGCAACTCTGAAAAGAGGATACTTTAATTAATAATTGGCGATATTTCCAGGATCCTGGATATATTCCAGGAAAATTACAAAATTCGAAAAAATTGTCGATCATTTCAAAAATTTATTTCTGAAGAACTAAAAGTGATTTTTCAAAACGGCTTTTTGCATTAAAAAGAGGATACTTTAATTAATAATTGGTGATATTTCCACAAGGATCTTTCAAGAAATTAATTTTATAGCGAATTTTGAAAATTATTGATTAAAATTGGAACATCGAAAATTTTATCATAACTACAAATATTGTTTTCTCAAAAACTAAGAGTTATTTCTCAAAACCTGTTGGTTCAGTGGAAAGAGGACCCTTTTATTAACACATTGGGAAATTTTCATACTCATATTCCAAGAACTCGATTTTATACAAATTTTTAAAACTTAATCGGCGGAAATTGCAAAATTCGAAAATATTGTCGATTATTTCAAAAATTTATTTCTCAAGAACTAAAATTGATTTTTCAAAACGGCTTTGTGCATTAAAAAGAGGATACTTTAATTAATAATTGGTGATATTTCCACAAGGATCCTTCAAGAAATTAATTTTATAGCGTATTTTGAAATTTATCGATGAAAATTGCAACATCGAAAATTTTATCAAAACTGCAAATTTAATATTGTTTTCTCAAAAACTAAAAGTTATTCTTCAAAACTTGTTAGTTCATTGGAAAGAGGACACTTTTATTAACATTTCGGGAAATTTTCATACTCATATTCCAAGAAGTCGATTTTATACGAATTTTTAAAACTTAATCGGCGGAAATTGCAAAATTCGTAAATATTGTCGATTATTTCAAAAATTTATTTCTCAAGAACTAAAATTGATTTTTCAAAACGGCTTTGTGCATTAAAAAGAGGATACTTTAATTAATATTTGGTGATATTTCCACAAGGATCCTTCAAGAAATTAATTTTTTAGCGAATTTTGAAAATTATCAATGAAAATTGCAACATCGAAAATCTTATCAAAACTTCAATATTGTTTTCTCAAAAACCAAAAGTTATTTTTCAAAACGTGTTGGTTCATTGGAAAGAGAAAGCTTTTATTAACACTTTGGGAAATTTTCATACTCATATTCAAAGAAATGGATTTTATACGAATTTTTAAAACTTAATCGGCGGTAATTGCAAAATTCGAAAAAATTTTCGATTATTTCAAAAATTTATTTCTCAAGAACTAAAATTGATATGTCAAAACGGCTTTTTGCATTAAAAAGAGGATACTTTAATTAATAATTGGTGATATTTCCACAAGGATCCTTCAAGAAATTAATTTTATAGCGAATTTTGAAAATTATCGATGAAAATTGCAACATCGAAAATTTTATCAAAACTTCAAATATTGTTTTCTCAAAAACTAAACGCTATTTTTCTAAACGGGTTTGTGCATTGGAAAGAAGACACTTTTATTAACATTTTGGGAAATTTTCATACTCATATTCCAAGAAATGGATTATATACGAATTTTTAA
This sequence comes from Onthophagus taurus, assembly GCF_036711975.1. NCBI lineage: Eukaryota > Metazoa > Arthropoda > Insecta > Coleoptera > Scarabaeidae > Onthophagus > Onthophagus taurus. The sequence goes on along the minus strand of NC_091968.1, from coordinate 5,169,184 downwards.
AACTTAATCGGCGAAAATTGCAAAATTCGAAAAAATTGTCGATTACTTCAAAAATTTATTTCTCAAGAACTAAAAGTGATTTTTCAAAGCGGCTTTTCGCATTAAAAAGAGGATACTTTAATTAATAATTAGTGATATTTCCACAAGGATCCTTCATCAAATTAATTTTATAGCGAATTTTGAAAATTATCTATGAAAATTGCAACATCGTAAATTTTATCAAAACTTCAAATATTGTGTTCTAAAAAACTAAAAGCTATTTTTCAAAACGGGTTGGTTCATTGGAAAGAAGACACTTTTGTTAACATTTTGGGAAATTTTCATACTCATATTCCAGGGAATCGATTTTATACGAATTTTTAAAACTTAATCGGCGAAAATTGCAAAGTTCGAAAAAATTTTCGATCATTTCAAAAATTTATTTCTCAAGAACTGAAGGTGATTTTTAAAAACGGTTTAAAAACGAAACTACAACAAGAGATTTTATATATCATATTGGGATTGTTACAATGAGGTTGCTAATGACAAACCTGATATAAATAAAGTTGTATTTAATGAAAAAGGTTCTATTAGTATGTAGTTTGTAAATGTTGTTAGATTTCAAAAATGGATCGATTTCATTGATTCCATTTTATGTTTTTAACAATTGTTTAATATAAATTAAATATTTTTACTCTAGCAAAATGTGTTTTATTAAAAATAACGTAATACTTATTAATACGGACCTGATGTTATAAAATTTATGACAGGCGCCCGCTTGATTATAAAATGGGGCGCGACCGCTCGAAGGTTAGAATAAGTTTAATTTAGATTTTTTTTATTCCTTCTTCCTTATTACACATTTTCTTTTTTATTGTAAATTTTTTGTGGTACAGATCTTTTGCGTTTGTCCTGTCTCTATACCCATAAATTGTAAATAAATATATAAATACCTATAAAAATTAAATCCTGGACATAAAGGAGATGCATCTTTATGATGAGGAAATGTACATAAAAATGCATTCGCCGTTAAAGAAGCAATTTGTAATTGACTCAAACTAATCGAATGATTTTGTTCTTTTTTCAATATTGGTAAATTTCCAGGAAGAATTTCTGGTAGTTTTATAGCAAGGTTCACGATTTCTGGGAGCATGTTTTTAAAAAACAATTCACTTTCTTCTTCACTTATTACCTTAAATTAAAATCGTTTATTCTTACAGTAATCAATTTTAAATTAATTACCTCATTAAACAAATAATGCAATGCATCAAATTTAGGTAAAATTGGCTGATAACTCCTTACAGCTGCTTCAAATTCATAACTTGAAGTAATCGTTTTTGAAAAGGCCTCTATCATTGTACCCCATCTTGATTTTAAGATTTCTTCGTTATTCTCCTAAAATCACAACCTAAATTAGAGATTTTTAATAATTATGATTTAAATAAATACATTTTTAAATAAAAAATAATTTTTGGGCGAATAAGGCATTTTAACATGATCGTCATCCCAATGATGATTCGTAAAATTTCTATGTGGTTTTGGAGGTGTTTTAAGATCAACGGGAAGTTCATAAAGAACCGTGTGATATTTTGAAGGTGACACAGGTGAAACGCTAAACGAGTAAGCTCCTTTTCCATCACACAATTCTTCTAAACTAACACCCAACCAAGATTTTTCCATATTTTTTGATTTATTTGCAAATTTAACGCTCACATTTGATATAAACGCAACAGAATAAATCTTCCGATTAAAAGCATCAACAAGAAATTTCGTCTTATCAATAATTTCGCAATTCTTCTTCACTTTTTATAAAGGAGCTCTTACACTAAATGTGTTTTAAAGAAGTTGCACAATCGTTGTTAATGCAAAAACCTTATTTTGGTTTGAGGTTATGTTTATTAAATTTTTTTGAGGTTATATCACCTGTCAAAAAAAAATAAAAATAAATCTGTCATTTCACATTTTGGCGCGTTTTTCGCGTAAAAAAACGTCACCGTACTATTTCTAAAAATCCTAAAAATACTCTTCAAGTAAAATAATTCACTGTAAGATTAAAATTTAGGTTGACGTTGAGTTAAGCTCGTTTTTATTGAAGGCAAATTTAGGGAGATTTTTAGTTTTAGTGGAAAACAGGTGTATAAATTGTTGCAAAAAAAAAATCAGTGTGACAATATGGTTGTGTTTACGCTCGCGCTTCTTTGACGAACCGTTTCGAGAATTTTGATTGTATTCCGTCCCTTCTACCCGTGTGAATGACCCTCAGAAAGGGGTAAGTTATCATTCAACGACCCTTAAACTGTTTAAATTTTTGAATTTTCAAAGTGGTTATTTCCAAGGGAAATAGGTTAGAAAGTCGTTTTGTTTACAATGTGGGTTTAGGTGTTTATATTAAAACGGTTAAGTAATTTATTAATTTAATTGCATTTAAGGGCTAAAATGTATCATTGCTTTGTTAAATTTAAAGGAATTTAATCTTTTTGGTTATAATTGCTTTTTAAATGATTGTTTAAATTTAAACTTTTAATTAAAAGTCAAGGTCGTCTTAAGAAAAGTTGTTTATATATCGTAATTGTTTATTTTTCTTTGAATAATTTGTTTAAACTTATTGATATTTGTGTTTTAAAAAAAATTATTTCCAGGGAATTCCCTTTTTATCGGCTTAATTTCGATAGTTTACATATAGATGGCGGTTTTTAAATCAAATTTAATTCTTCATAACAAATTTTCTTATTAAATTATTATTAAAAGATCGATTTTAACATGAATTTAATTTAATTGCATTTAAGGGCTAAAATGTATCGTTGCATTGCTAAATTTAAAAGAATTTAACATTTTAGGTTATAATTGCTTTTTAAATGATTGTTTAATTTTAGACTTTTAGTTAAAAGTCAAGGTCGTCTTAAGAAAAGTTGTTTATATATCATAATTGTTTATTTTTCTTTGAATAATTTGTTTAAACTTATTGATATTTTTTTTAAAAAGAAATTATTTCGGGGAAATTCCTTTTTTATCGGCTTAACTTCGCTAATTTACACATAGATGGCGGTTTTTAAATAAAATTTATTTCTTCATAATAAATTTTCTTATTAAATTATTATTAAAGATCGATTTTAACTTGAATTTAATTTAATTGCATTTAAGGGCTAAAATCTATCGTTGCATTGCTAAATTTAAAAGAATTTAATATTTTAGGTTATAATTGCTTTTTAAATGATTGTTTAATTTTAGACTTTTAGTTAAAAGTCAAGGTCGTCTTAAGAAAAGTTGTTTATATATCATAATTGTTTATTTTTCTTTGAATAATTTGTTTAAACTTATTGATATTTTTTTAAAAAGAAATTATTTCGAGGAAATTCCTTTTTTATCGGCTTAACTTCGCTAATTTACACATAGATGGCGGGTTTTAAATCAAATTTAATTCCTTCATAATAAATTTTCTTATTAAATTATTATTAAAAGATCGATTTTAACTTGAATTTAATTTAATTGCATTTAAGGGCTAAAATGTATCGTTTAGTTTCATTCCGGTTATAGTTACTTTTTAAATGATTATTTAGGTTAAAACTTTTAGTTAAAAGTCAAGGTCGTCTTAAGAAAAGTTGTTTATATATCATAATTGTTTATTTTTCTTTGAATAATTTGTTTAAACTTATTGATAATTTTTAAAAAGAAATTATTTCGAGAAAATTCCTTTTTTATCGGCTTAACTTCGCCAATTTACACATAGATGGCGGTTTTTAAATGAAATTTAATTCCTTCATAATAAATTTTCTTATTAAATTATTATTAAAAGATCGATTTTAACTTAAATTTAATTGAATTGCATTTAAGGGCTAAAATCTATCATTGCTTTGCTAAATTTAAAAGAATTTAATCTTTTAGGTTATAATTGCTTTTTAAATGATTGTTTAAATTTAAACTTTTAATTAATAGTCAAGGTCGTCTTAAGAAAAGTTGTTTATATATCATAATTGTTTATATTTCTTTGAATAATTTGTTTAAACTTATTGATATTTTTTAAAAAGAAATTATTTCGAGGAAATTTCTTTTTTATCGACTTAACTTCGCTAATTTACACATAGATGGCAGTTTTTAAATCAAATTTAATTCTTGATAATAAATTTTCTTATTAAATTATTATTAAAAGATCGATTTTAACTTGAATTTAATAATAATTCAAAGAAACAATAAATATTTTTAATTATTAATAGATCACACATGTTCTTTTCACTCTTCAAATGAATAAACTCGAAAAGTTGGAGGGATCGCAAAACCGAACCAATTTTATGTGAGAAACAGTTTGGGCCACATCATGCGATGTTTCCTTTCCCATAATTAAAGATTAAAGAGGTTCGATTTCGTTTCTCCGTGTGGTTTTCACTGCCAGGGTATAGGCTACGAGTTCTTCAGCTTTTAGACAAAGATATTTCCAGTGATATGACCCATTATTAAAATCCATAATTAAATAGGTTAAGAAGAACTTGTTTTAATGATTAAAAGAATTAAACTGGAACACTTAACTGTTGATAGAAATTTTGACTTAATATTTATTTTTGTTAAAAAAAGGAATAAATTCTTTTCCTTTATAATGTCACGACATTTCGCCCTACCCTACGTTGTCCTAGATTTTAGGTTTCACCTGTTTTAAAGGGTATTAGCGAATATCCCTTTATCTTTTCATAAAAAGAAATTAAAATGTCACTTTCATTGTGCTCGTTAAGATTTTCTTTCCTACTTTAATCATTCTTTTTAAATCTGAAGTTTTTGGGCTATCTAATCAAACCCAAATGGGGTTAAAGACACTCCCTCTATTTGATATTGTATCGTGCGCGAGGAAATCACAATTAAATTTATCGACTCCGACTTCGGGTTCTTCTTTCTATCAATCGGGAGGTCATCAAAAGACGACTACCACTGAGCGAAAATGCCAATCGGAATTTTTCTATTACACGAAACCCAACCCTTTCCTTATTTATTGCGAGCTTTTATTGTATTACTGGGAATTTAATAGAAATCAATCACGGTAGTCTTTCTAATTACTTGATTTTCAACTTAAAAGTAATTAGGAGCATCAGTTGAAATGTTACGTGGAGCTTGCTGGTAAATAACCAGCTTAAGATAGCCTAAGCTTTTCGCTCTTCAATTCTTTCATCCTTATCAGTTGGGAAACGAAAAAGCATTAGAAACCTCCAAGAAGAAGTTTTTAAAGGTGGTCTGTTATGACATACGCGATAGAGACAAGAGCAGAAAATTCTACCAGAAAAAGAACCCTCAGAGCAGCAGAAATGAAGACGTTAAGGTCATTAAGAGGATATACCTTGTGGAATCATAAAATAAATAAAGAGTTACTGAGCTTTCTTGTGAGAGAGCTTGTTCATTGGTCGATTCCGTTTTCAAAATAACCAGGACATCATCATACTACTGGCGGACAAAGGCAACGCCACAGTGGTTATGGATTCAGTGGACTATAAGAACAAGATCACGGACTTACTCAAGGACTCAGCTTACAAACCAGCAGCAAGAAAAAACGTCCAAATTAAAAATAGAGGCATCTCCAATAAACCCCGAGATCAAGAAAATCAAAGGAAAAATCAAGCAGGTGTCCCAAACTCTATGGTCTACCCAAAATCCATAAGCCGTATGTCCAACTGCGACCCATTGTCAGCGCCTTCAACTCACCGCTACAAAAACTTGAAAAGTATCTAGTCTACATACGAAACTCTGAACATTTCACGCACATCTTGGACAGCGTTCAACTTGAAGACAGCGACATCATGGTGAGCTCCGATGTCAAGTCTCTCTATCCCAATATCCCTATCGAAGAGGCCCTCAAAGAAATCAGAAAGAACGAAGATTTACGAATGCTTACTTTCGATTCGACGGCCATATCTACAAGCAAGTACAAGGAGCAGCCATGGGTTCCTCGTTGTCCCCAGTCATCGCCAACCTTTTCATGATTTAATTCGAGAGAAAAGCGTTAAGAGAAGCCAGACACAAACCCAAGTTATGGATTCGCTATGTCGATGATATCTTCGTTATTTGGTCCTTTGGAAAAGAAAAGCTCCATGACTTTCAGAAATGCAAATAGAAGAAAACGGACAACTTCCATTTCTTGACGTACTCGTAACGAATTCTTCCAACAGGCTTCAACACACCGTCTACACTACGCTCACAAATCGATACCTTAACAGATACACTCAGTCGCCAACTCCCTGATATCAAGATCCATTCGATTAACGGACAACGAAAGCAGCCCAGAAGAAATAACGAAGGTAACTCTGGCCCTTTCCCAAAATGGCTATTGCAAGTATATGGTGAAGAAAGTCATCGACCCCTACAAGAATAGAACAGCAGATCCAACGTCGTACTACCCTACATTACAGGAACAACTGACCGCATAGGAAGACTTCTACATATACATGACATCTCCACCACCTACAAACTTAACAAGACCATAGGAGCTTCTCGCAGGAATCCAATGGACAAACTGAAACTGGAAAACCTAGGAATTTATTCAGACCAACAGAAGAATAGCCGCCAGAGTGGAGTTAACTTTTATGTTTAAACATGTTTTAGTCTTCCATTAGCAGTGTTTAGTATTCTGTTAGAAATATCTAGTCTTCTCGTAGCATTATTTAGTTTTTGTGAGCAGAAGACTAAATAATTCTTTTTCTAGTTGCAGTGTCTAGCATTTTATCAGCATTTAGTCATCTACCAACACTAAGTAGTCTTCTACAAGCAGTATCTAGTTCTTTGGCAGTAATATCAAGTCTTTTGCCAGCAGTCACTCTTATTTACCACACTTTTAATTATGGCAACGTTTCGTTTTATTATTTGTATTTGACATTTTCTTGCTCTAGATTATTTTATAAGGCCATATTTTCTATTTTAAAGCAACTTTATGTATAGAAACCAAAGTTATCTCAGATACATTTAATCTGTATTTACCTATGTAAGTTTATATTTTACAAAATTATTTTAGGCAAAAATATTAATCCATTAAAATATTATTTTGTAAGTTTATTTTAAAAATTTGGATTAAAATTTCTCTCTTCAACCATACAAATAATTATCTCCTCTCAAAAATAAATCAGAAATTTTTTGAGAATTGATGTGTTATAAGTTATAAATCTCCCAACTTCTCCCCATTTAGTTTGTCGCCAAGAATATCTAGCCTTCTGGTAGCAGTATCTAGTCTTTTGGTAGTGTATCTAGTTTTCTGGTGGTGTATCTAGCCTTCTGGTATTATATTTAGTCCTCTGTAAGCAGTATTTAGTCTTTCATTAATAGTATTTAGTATTCTCGCAGGAGTATTTAGTCTTCCAGTGGCAGTATATAGTCTTCCAGTAGCAGTATATAGTCTTCTGGTAGTGTATCTAGCCTTCTCGTTGCATTATTTAGTCTTGTGTGAGCAGTATCTAGTCCTCTAATTGCAGTGTCTAGTCTTTTATTCACCAACATTTAGTCTCTGCCAACACTAAATAGTTCTACAAGTAGTTTCTACAAGCAGTCTAGTTCTTTGGCAGTAATATCAAGTCTTTTTGCCAGCAGTTTCTATCATTCACCTTACTTTCAATTATGGTAACGTTTCGTTTTGTTATTTGTATTTGACAATTGATTGAGATTTCTCGTAATGGCATAATACTGCCAAAAATGTTTCAAATACAATTATCTTTATTAATCGTGACGCATTTTTTGCCGATCTTTACTTGCTGGCATTGTTTTCTGTTTCGTTGCTATGGCAACCAACGTTGTTATTTTATATAGGATGCATATGTAATTTTTTAACACCGGAAGTGTTATAAACCTTCCAAAAAGTGGACGGCTGAAGACAACTACCAATGACGAAACTATATTAAATGTGTGTCACCATAAACTGTCAATTTTTTGACATTTAAAGCTGTCACCGGCGTTATGTCTGCGCCTACTTTGATTGTAATTTGCTGATTTAATATTTTCAGAGAACGCATTTTTTCTCATTTTTTTTCTTATACAACTTTTTGATATGTTCATCGCGTAGAGTGCTTTATCTATCAAAATATGCAAAAAAAACATATACATCCTATTTAAAATAACAATGTTGGTTGCCATAGGAATGAAACAAAAAACAATGTAAACAAGCAAATATCACCAAAAAAATGGGCCACAATTAATAAAGAATTTTTTATTTGAAACATTTTTCTTTAAAACGACAAATGACGAAGTTATTGGCTATATTCCAGACATTTGACACACCCTGTATATAGAAACCAAAGTTATCTTAGATAAATTTAATCTTTATTGACCTATGTAAGTTTATCTCCCGAATTCTCCCCATTTAGTCTGCTGTCAAGAATATCTAGACTTCTGGTAGCAATATCTAGTCTTTTGGTAGTGTATCTAGTCTTCTTGTAGCGTATTTAATTTTGTGTAAGTAGTATTTAGTCTTCTGCAAGGAATATGTAGCCGTCTGGTAGCAGTATCTAGTCTTTTGGTAGTGTATCTAGTCTTCTGGCGGTGTATCTAGCTTTCTGGTAGTATATTTAGTCTTCTGTAAGCAGTATCTAGTCTTTCATTAATAATATTTAGTATTCTGTCAGGAGTATTTACGCTTCTAGTGGCAGTATATAGTCTTCTGGTAGTGTATCTAGTATTGTGGTAGTGTAAAATTTTTAAAGTATACAAAAAAAAGCAAAAAGCATATGCATCCTATTTAAAATAACAATGTTGGTTGTCATAGCAACGAAACAAAAAACAATGTAAACAAGCAAATATCGCCAAAAAATGCGCCACAATTAATAAAGAATTTTTTATTTGAAACATTTTTTTTTAAACCACTAATGACGAAGTTATTGGCTATATTCCAGACATTTGACACAGCCTGTATATAGAAACCAAAGTTATTTCAGATAAATTTAATCTTTATTGACCTATGTAAGTTTATCTCCCCAATTCTCCTTACATAGTCTGCTGTCATGAATATCTAGCTTTCTGGTAGCAATATCTAGTCTTTTGGTAGTGTATCTAGTCTTCTTGTAGTGTATTTAGTCTTGTGTAAGCAGTATTTAGTCTTCTGGTGGCAGTATTTAGTCTTTTGGTAGTATATCTAGTCTTCCGGTGGTGTATCTAACCTTCTGGTAGTATTAGCTATTTGCGATTCCAGGTTCATCATTTATAATATTATTAAAATTGCAAGTAATGATGAAATATTGTTTATGTTATTAAATCAGTGGTACATTAATGTTTCAACCATCCAGGTGGTCTTTATCAAGCACGACGTCTGACAGGAGAGGGAAGATCTGAGGAAAGTGTCGGATGTATTTTCTATTATAAGTATACAAAAACTTGAAAAAGAAGGTCTCCCTAAACAAGTTTTGAAAATGTTAAATTTTTCTTTAAAATATTCCCGTTAAGTATCTTTATAAAAAATCTAATATCAGATAAAGTGAATTAGTAATAGTTATTTATATTGCAAGTGGACTAGAAACATAATTTCGTGTGATATACAACATTTTATCTACAATTGCTAAAAATTACTTCAAAATCAATTTCTTTAAAAAGGTCTATATTGACATTTATAAAAATATTTTGTTGACAAGGATTGTTGACAATTTTGAATTGATGTCAATTTCAATAACATGTTTACTCATCTGGAATAAGTATTTCGAAATGTAAAAACATAACAATTCATTCTTTCTTTTGTATTATTGCTCGTTTCAATAAAGTAAGTCCCTTCTGATTGGGCTAAAAATGCGTTACGTAATGAAACCAGTGCGGTAATGAACTTCGTTACGTAACTCAAATCACCTCAAATGAGTGTGGTAATGATGACTTATCCAAGCAGTCGTAGATAAAATCATTTATTATAAATTGGAAAAGAGGGCACATGTAGGACGAATAGAAAAAATTTTTTGTTTGAACTTGGTATAAAATAAAACGTGCAAAATTAACTCTAATATTTAACAAATACCAAAGTCAAATCGAAAAGGAGAAAAACCAAGCGGCACAGTTAATGAAACATAGGGGACGACTAGGCTAAACGTGAAGATGTGAAAGAAGAAAAGTATTCTGTAGTATATTTAGTCTTCTGTAAGCGGTATCTAGTCTTTCATTAATAGTATTTAGTATTCTGTCAGTAGTATTTAGTCTTCCAGTGGCAGTATATAGTCTTCTGGTAGTGTATCCAATCTTCTGGTAGTGTATCCAGCCTTCTTGTAGTTTATTTAGTCTTGTATGAGCAGTATTTAGTCTTCTGCAAGGAATATCTAGCCTTATGGTAGCAGTATCCAGTCTTTTGGTAGTGTATCTAGTCTTTTGGTAGTATATTTAGTCTTTTGTAAGGAGTATCTAGTCTTTCATTGGCAGTATTTAGTATTCAGTCAGGAGTATTTAGTCTTCCAGTAGCTGTATCTAGTCTTCTGGTAGTGCATCCAGTCTTCTGGTAGTGTATCTAGCCTTCTTGTAGTTTATTTAGTCTTGTGTAAGCAGTATTTAGTCTTCTGCAAGGAATCTCTAGCCTTATGGTAGCAGTATCTAGTCTTTTGTAAGGAGTCTTTTGGCAGTATTTAGTATTCTGTCAGGAGTATTTAGTGTTTCAGTAGCTGTATCTAGTCTTCTGGTAGTGTATCTAGCTTTCTTGTAGTGTGTTTAGTCTTGTGTAAGCAGTAGATAGTCTTCTGCAAGGAATATCTTGCCTTCTGATACCAGTATCTAGTCTTCTGGTAGTGTAATTAATCTACCACCGGCAGAAACCAAAGTTATCTCAGATATACTTCATCCTCACTGAAATCTGTATTCAGAAAACCCCAAAAGTTTCTTTATTCAAAATTTTCTTTCAATTATTTTATCGATTCATAATTTTTTGTTTTATTTTATAGCTTGTTCATTAAGTACTGATTTAATTATTATAAAATTAATCTGTCCTTGACGACAAGATTGAGATCTTCGCAAATATTAATGGCCAGATTACGAGAGTCATAAGTATAGTTTTATTAAAGATTTTTTCACACATTCTGAATAATTTTGCAGATTAACCTATTTTGTAATTCATACTTAATATGACTTTGTTAAATTTTTGTGGTGCGTCGTCGCACTCAAAACCGCGTTCTTATCGCGTTTATCGAATCGGGGCGCCGCCGCTGTTTGAACACCACGCGAGAGCGTCGTTTGCTTTCAGTTTTCAGTGATAACCGGTGTCGGCGTCGAGACGGTCATCGACGTGCGACCGTCCTTTTTAGTTCATTTTTTAACTCGAATTCAAACTTCAAGTCATTTTATAACTCGAAAAGTTCTTTTTGGAATGTGGCTATTTAAAAGCGATGTTTTTTTGATCGCTGCGCGACAAATTTAATCTTTATTGACCTGTGTAAGTTTATGTTTTACTTTTAATTTATTTTAGACAAAAAATTAATTAAAATATTATTTTGTAAGTTTGTTTTAAGAATTTGGATTAAAACGGTGTTAAAGTGGATTCTTTTTTTTTTTTCATTTTGTTTCATTGATATCTCGTTGACCAAACGATGATTAGTATCAGATTAGATAGGTGGATTTATTAATAAATACTCAATAATGACATTTAAACAAAATTAGAATAGAAAAAAAACAAATAGGTATTTGCAAATGAGTCATTTCAAATGATATAATATTCATATTAATAGTTGTTAATTTGTTTTTTATTTAAAAAAAAGAACTAGGTATAAATCATCCATTGGGTAGCAATAAAAGAAATCGATTTTACCATTAAAAAATGTCTTGTTCATCGTAAACCGTATAAATAATAAATTATGTAATTGCGAAAGATGACGATTTGAAAACAAGAACAATTTCTAATAAAAATATTCGATTCATTACCGTTAAAACCGATCTTGTTGAATGTTTTATTGAAACGTAATTAGGTTATTCTCCGTGAACTTGTGTCTTGAAAGACAATTTTTCTTTTACATTGAACGTTGAAGAATTGACCCATTCAAACAGCTGTTTAATCTCCCATTTATGCATAAATAAACTCCTCCACCTTGAAATGCGAACAATACTCTACAATTTACTTTTTGATGCAGTCGAATAATATTTTTCATTTTTGAGTAATTAAAAGGAATTTCTTTTTATTAATCTAATTAGGCAAAAAGCTTCATGGTAAAAATTTAATTAATATGAAACGACGAATTAATTTTTTAATTTAAATTAACACATCTTTTAAAAATATACATTAAAAGTAAATTATAAAGGTAATAAACGAGATTGCGAATTGTATTTCTTTATTTGATTTGTAGAAACGTTTCAGAAGGTGGGAAATTAATTGGAGGAAAAGGATGACTTCACCCCTAGTGAATCTAGGTGCGGTTTTTAGGTCATTTCCGGGGAATTTATGAAAGAGGAAATGTTAAAACTGATTTTTATTTCGGGATAATTTATGAAAATTGACTAAATCCAGCTAAATGGATTGAAAATCGTATCTAAATTAAAGTTATTATTGGGTTATTGTTATTACCAGAAACGTTGAAAAGCAAAATGCGATGTTACTATGTGGTTTATTCACAAAGTATGCAAAAAATGCGTTTCTTTACCTTGGTAAATCAATTAGAACTAATGAATTTTGTTCGATTAGTCGACCATTTCGTTCTAATTTTGAATATTCCTATTGACGGCAATTAAAATATGGCTAATAACTTCTCTCTTCAACCGTACAAATAATTATCTCCTCTCACAAATAAATCAGAAATATTTTTGGGAATTGATGTGTTATAAATCTCCCCAATTCTCTCCATTTAGCTATCTCCCAAGAATATCTAGCTTTTTGGTAACAATATCTAGTCTTTTAGTAGAGTATCTAGTCTTCTGGTAGTGTATTTAGTCTTGTGTAAGCAGTATTTAGTATTCTGTTAAGAGTATCTAGTCTTCTGATAGTGTATTTAATCTTCCACCAGCAGCATTTAGTCTTCTGCAAGGAATATCTAACCTTCTGGTAACAATATCTAGTCAATATCGGGATAATTTATTAAAATTGACTGAATCCAGCTAAATAGATTGAAAACCGTCTTTTATAAGTTATTATTGTGGTTATTGTTATTACCAGAAACGTTGAAAATCAAAATGAAATGTTACTATGTGGTTTATTCACAAAGTATGCAAAAAATGTGTTTCAATACCTTGGTAAATCAACTAGAACTAATGAATAGTGTTCGATTAGTCGACCATTTCGTTCTAATTTTGAATATTTTTATTGACGGCAACTAAAATATGGCTAATAACTTCTCTTTTCAACCGTACAAATAATTATCTCCTCTCAAAAATAAAACAGAAATTTGTTTGAAGATTGATGTGTTATAAATCTCCCTAATTGTCCCCATTTAGTCATCTGCCAAGTATATCTAACTTTCTGGTAACAATATCTAGTTTTTTAGTAGAGTATCTAGTCTTCTGGTAGTGTATCTAGCCTTCTTGTAGTATATTTAGTCTTATGTAAGCAGTATTTAGTATTCTGTCAGGAGTATCTAGTCTTCTGGCAGTGTATTTAATCTTCCACCAGCAATATTTAGCCTTCTGCAAGGAATATCTAGCCTTCTGGTAGCAATATCTAGTCTTTTGGTAGTGTATCTAGCCTTCTTGTAGTGTATTTAGTCTTGTGTAAGCAGTATTTAGTATTCTGTCAGGAGTATCTAGTGTTCCTGTAGTGTATCTAGTCGTTTGGTAGTGTATCCAGTCTTTTGGTAATGTATCTAGTGTATTTAATCTTCTACCAGCAATATTTAGTCAGAAGACTAAACCTTTCAGAAGCAAGGAATATCTAGCCTGCTGTTAGCAATATCTAGTCTTTTGGTAGAGTATCTAGCCTTTTGGTAGTGTGTCTAGCCTTCTTGTATTTGGTCGTGTGTAAGCAGTATTTAGCATTCTGTCAAGAGTATTGTGTATCTGGTGCGCAGATTGAGGGTTTGTGCTGGTCTTGAGCCCGCTAGGGCGGCTTACTTTTCGTGCTGTTCATTCTGTTGCAGCTTACGGTATAGCAGTTTGGGGGTCAACTTTACGTGTGGGAATAGTGTTTCTTCTACAAAAACGGTGTGGACGTGCCCTTGATAACCTTAAGGCAAATGAAACTTGTAGGTTGTCGTTTCAAAGGCACTGTATACTTACTATTCCTGCCACCTATATCTTTTCGTTCTTGAACTATGTTCATAATCATAAGAGTGAGTTTACAACTGTCAACTACATAGTTATAACACTCGCCATAAAGATCTTTTTGAGTTACCAACTCATAGATTAAATGTAACACAACAGGGCGTTCATTTTCAAGGTGCTAAATTATACAATAAATTGCCTAACAATTTCAAATTGTTAAATCCCCAGAAATTTAATTCAAGAGTTAAAAATATGTTAATATCGAAATGCTTGTGTTCTCTCGAAGATTTTTATAACTGCGACCTTTCTACTGTCGTCGATTAAAATTACTTAAATGTGGTGAAATTGTGTCTGTAATGTATTCGCTTACTTTTATAATATAAGAGTAACTTTATGTAATTTACTATTTCTATGATGATTCTTGTATTTGTATAATGGTACATACTTTACTTTTATGACGTTTTTGATTTGTAAAATTTTTTTTCAAAATACACTTATTATTATTATTTAGTCTTCTGGTAGTATATCTAGTCTTCTAATAGTGTATTTAATGTTCCACCACTAATATTTAGTCTTCTGCAAGGAATATCTAGCCTTCTGGTAGCAATATCTAGTCTTTTGGTAGAGTATCTAGTCTTCTGGTAGTGTATCTAGCCTTTTTGTAGTTTATTTAGTCTTGTGTAAGCAGTATTTAGTCTTCTGCAAGGAATCTCTAGCCTTATGGTAATAGTATCTAGTCTTTTGGTAGTGTATCTAGTCTTTTAGCAGTATATTTAGTCTTTTGTAAGGAGTATCTAGTCTTTGATTGGTAGTATTTAGTATTCTGTCAGTAGTATTTAGTGTTTCAGTAGCTGTATCTAGTCTTCCGATAGTGTATCTAGCCTTCTTGTAGTGTATTTAGTCTTGTGTAAGCAGTATTTAGTATTCTGTCAGGAGTATCTAGTCTTCTGGTAGTGTATTTAATCTTCCACCAACAATATTTAATTTTCTGCAAGCAATATCTAGCCTTCTGGTAACAATATCTAGCACTTTGTTTCATCTTAGTTATATTCTTTCCTCTTCAATATTATTACTTAATTTAATTTATATATTTTTTACAGTACTTGATAGCTTCTCATTTTAAGAAACATGACTTTTTTCCACTTACTGTGTGAAAGTTTTATTTGCCTTGAGAAGAATGATGATGTTATCGAGATCCTAAATAAGTTAATTCACTTTCATATACTGCCTTTAGTAAATTCTTGACAGTAATTATATTTTAATCTGTTTTTTATGACCTTTATTAATAAATCTTATACCGTTTTCTCGGTTCAATACAGTCGTGCCTGATAACGAGATAATTTCTCTCGTAACATAATTAGCATCGATACTAAATATAAATAAATAAATAATTTTCATCGTACTCAATCCGAAGTTTCTTATTATTACTATATTTTCACGATGAACCTGGATGGATACGTTGGCTTCATTATTCTGGTAGTGTATCTAGCCTTCTTGTAGTGTATTTAGTCTTGTGTAAGAAGTATTTAGTATTCTGTCAGGAGTATCTAGTCATCTGGTAGTATATCTAGTCTTCTTTTAATGTATTTAATCTTCCACCAGCAGTATTTAGTCTTTTGCAAGGAAAATCTAGCCTTCTGGTAGTGTATCTAGACTTTTTGTAATGTATTTAGTTTTGTGTAAGCATTATTTAGTATTCTTTCAGTAGTATCTAGTCTTCTGGTAGTGTATGTAATCTTCCACCAGCAGTATTTAGTCTTCTGCAAGGAATATCTAGCCTTCTGATAGCAGTATCTAGTCTTCTGGTAGTGTATCTAGCCTTCTTGTAGTGTATTTAGTCTTGTGTAAGCAGTATTTAGTATTCTGTCAGAAGTATCTAATCTTTTGGTAGTGTATTTAATCTTCCACCAGCAGTATTTAGTCTTCTCCAAGGAATATCTTCCCTTATGGTAGCAGTATCTAGTCTTTTGGTAGTGTATCTAGTCTTCTGGTAGTGTATCTATCCTTCTGCTGGTATATTTAGTCTTTTGAAAGCAGTATCTAGTTATTCATTAGCAGTATTTAGTATTTTGTCAGGAGTATTTGGTCTTTCAGTAGCAGTATCTAGTCTTCTCGTAGTGTATCCAGTCTTCTGGTAGTGTATTTAATTTTCCACCAGGAGTATTTAGTCTTCTGCAAGGAATATCTTGGAATATTTAGCCTTTTGGTAGCATTATTTAACCTTCTACAAACAGTATCTAGTCTTCAATTAGGAGTATCTGGTCTTTTATAGCACTAACTTGCATTTTGTCAGTAGCAAATAATGTTCTGGACACAATGTCTAGTCTTCTGCTAACACTAAGTAGTCTTCCGCTAAGTGAATACTCTTCAATAAGCAGAATCTGGTATTTTACAGCATCTTTTTATTTTTGAATAAAGTTTTTTTTCTTTTTTAAATTATGTAAACGAAATAGAACAGAATTTTAATAGACTGCAAGTATCTTATACTAGACTTAGAATGTGTATTGAATGCGATAAGGTTAATAACGGCAATAAAAGTCGTTAATTATATGGAGTGATTCAGGATTTATTTTAAGTAGTAGTATTTAGCAATTAATTTTGACACGTTTTTATTCCATATCTATGTTATCTTAAGTCCTTTATCTATTATAAAACTGCATTATGTAATTTTTCTGGGAAACTATAACAACTCTCTGATAAATTAATCAGAAGGTGCAGAAATATTTTTAAGTTGAATACTTTGACTGCAATACTTATGAATTTTCTTTTTATTTGTTTTTAGTGTGGTCCATGGCTAAAAATCTCACATCGGCCGGCACAAATGCTAGCCCATTCTTCTTCTTGCCTTCAGGACGACGCAGAAGACAACCACCCCCTTGGATCATTCCCTTAGTGATTCTGGATACCTCGCGATCACAATTAAATATTAAACGAAGAAGTACAAGTCATATCATTCCTTCAACTTAAAAAAAAGAATTTAACGAATTAAAAAAAGAATAACACCAAAAAACAAAACGAAAACGATAAAAATAAATAAATTGATATCGAAAAACTACCTCCGCAATAATTTACTTACTTGTAAATACGAAGGAAAAATTAAAAAGAAGAAACTAAGTACTTAAATATTATTGTTAGAAAAATTTTTCGATTTTAAAAGCAATCACACGTTGCCTTAAATAATTAACGGGGAAAAAATCATCACTGATTTCTATTTATATGTTGGTATTTTATACTGGTTTTATCGATTTAAAGTTTAAGAAAAATAAGTGTCCTTTTTTAACGTAAATCGACTTTTCTTGCCATTTTGAGAAATAATAAAAGGAGATTTTAAATAAATCAACATGGAACGTGTTGCAAACAGAGCGTCTTTTATGTTACGAAGAAAAACGATGACGACTGGTGAGTAAATATTAAAACTTTTTTTTTTTTAATATTACTTACACATTTTCACCAAACATTGATAGCAAAAACCCATCACTTTAACGGATCACGTTTCTTTTTCCTACCTTTTAACTAAACCTTCACTTTCTCCCCTTTTTACGTATCGATTTACAATTTACCTTTCGGTTTAATGGTAACAAAACAAAATTACGAACAAT